>NC_084633.1:2241169-2443669 GCF_033978795.1 Nerophis ophidion
AGACCTCTATCTCCTCTCTGAGCTGCCACCTTATCGTGGTATAGGAGTTTGCGTGTCCCAATGATCCTAGGAGCTATGTTGTCCGGTAGGGTCTCCCAAGGCAAACAGGTTCTAGGTGAGGGATCAGACAAAGAGCAGCTCGAAGACCTCTATGAAGAAGACAAAACATGGACCCAGATTTCCCTCGCCCGGACGCGGGTCACCGGAGCCCCCCTCTGGAGCCAGGCCCGTAGGTGGGGCACGATGGCGAGCGCCTGGTGGCCGGGCCTGTTCCCATGGGGCCCGGCCTGGCACAGCCCAAAGAGGCAGCGTGGGTCACCACTCCAATGGGCTCATCACCCATAGCAGGGGCCATAAAGGTCGGGAGCAATGTGAGCTGGGCGGCAGCCGAAGGCAGGGCACTTGGTGGTCCGATCCTCGGCTACAGAAGCTAGCTCTTGGGACGTGGAACGTCACCTCACTGGGGGGGAAAGAGCCTGAGCTAGTGCGCGAAGTGGAGAAGTTCCGGTTGGATATAGTCGGACTCACTTCGACGCACAGCAAGGGCTCTGGAACCACTTCTCTCAAGAGGGACTGGACCCTCTTCCACTATGGCGTTGCCGACAGTGAGAGGCGATGGGCTGGGGTGGAAATTCTGGTTGCCTCCGGCTTAAAGCTTGTACGTTGGAGTTCAACCCAGTGGACGAAAGGGTAGCCTCCCTCCGCCTTCGGGTGGGGGGAAGGGTCCTGACTGTTGTTTGTGCTTACGCACCAAACAGCAGTTCAGAGTACCCACCCTTTTTGGGTACACTCGAGGGAGTACTGGAAAGTGCTCCCCCGGGTGATTCCCTTGTCCTACTGGGGGACTTCAAGGCTCGTGTATGCAACGACAGTGAAACCTGGAGAGGCGTGATTGGGAAGAATGGCCGCCCGGATCTGAACCCGAGTGGTGTTTTGTTATTGGACTTTTGTGCTCGTCACAATTTGTCCATTACAAACACCATGTTCAAACATAAGAGTGTCCATATGTGCACTTGGCACCAGGACGCCCTAGGCCGCAGTTCCATGATCGACTTTGTAGTTTTGTCATCGGATTTGCGGCCTTATGTTTTGGACACTCGGGTGAAGAGAGGGGCGGGGCTTTCTACCGATCACCACCTAGTGGTGAGTTGGCTGCGATGGTGGGGGAGGATGCCGGACCGACCTGGCAGGCCCAAGCGCATTGTGAGGGTCTGCTGAGAACGTCTGGCAGAGTCTCCTGTCAGACAAAGTTTCAATTCCCACCTCTGGAAGAACTTCGAACATGTCACGAGGGAGGTGCTGGACATTGAGTCCGAGTGGACCATGTTCCACACCTCTATTGTCGAGGAAGCTGATCGGAGCTGTGGCCGCAAGGTAGTTGGTGCCTGTCGGGGCGGCAATCCTAAAACCCCTTGGTGGACACCAGCGGTGAGGGATGCCGTCAAGCTGAAGAAGGAGTCCTTTCGGGTTCTTTTGGCTCATAGGACTCCGGAGGCAGTGGACAGGTACCGACAGGCCGAGCGGTGTGCGGCTTCAGCGGTCGCTGAGGCAAAAACTCAGACAAGGGAGGAGTTCGGGGAAGCCATGGAAAATGACTTCCGGACGGCTTCGAAGCGATTCTGGACCACCGTCCGCCGCCTCAGGAAGGGGAAGGAGTGCACTATCAACACCGTGTATGGTGCGGATGGTGTTCTGCTGACCTCAACTGCGGATGTTGTGGATAGGTGGAAGGAATACTTCGAAGACCTCCTAAATCCCACCAACATGTCTTCTTATGAGGCAGCAGTGCCTGGGGAATCTGTGGTGGACTCTCCTATTTCTGGGGCTGAGGTCGCTGAGGTAGTTAAAAAGCTCCTCGGTGGCAAGGCCCCGGGGGTGGACGAGATCCGTCCGGAGTTCCTTAAGGCTCTGGATGCTGTGGGGCTGTCTTGGTTGACAAGACTCTGCAGCTCTCACTGGATCGGTTTGCAGCCGAGTGTGAAGCGACCGGAATGAGAATCAGCACCTCCAAGTCCGAGTCCATGGTTCTCACCCGGAAAAGGGTGAAGTTCCATCTCCGGGTTGGGGAGGAGACCCTGCCCCAAGTGGAGGAGTTCAAGTACCTAGGAGTCTTGTTCACGAGTGAGGGAAGAGTGGATCGTGAGCTCGACAGGCGGATCGGTGCAGCGTCTTCAGTAATGCGGACGTTGTACCGATCCGTTGTGGTGAAGAAGGAGCTGAGCCGGAAGGCGAAGCTCTCAATTTACCGGTCGATCTACGTTCCCATCCTCACTTATGGTCATGAGCTTTGGGTCATGACCGAAAGGATAAGATCACGGGTACAAGCGGCCGAAATGAGTTTCCTCCGCCGTGTGGCGGGGCTCTCCCTTAGAGATAGGGTGAGAAGCTCTGCCATCCGGGAGGAACTCAAAGTAAAGCCGCTGCTCCTCCACATCGAGAGGAGCCAGATGAGGTGGTTCGGGCATCTGGTCAGGATGCCATCCGAACGCCTCCCTAGGGAGGTGTTTAGGGCACGTCCAACCGGTAGGAGGCCACGGGGAAGACCCAGGACACGTTGGGAAGACTATGTCTCCTGGCTGGCCTGGGAACGCCTCGGGATCCCCCGGGAAGAGCTAGACGAAGTGGCTGGGGAAAGGGAAGTCTGGGTTTCCCTGCTTAGGCTGTTGCCCCCGCGACCCGACCTGTTTGTCTGCCCGAAATGTCAAAATATTTTTTTTGCTTATATTCCAAAGATTTCACCACCAACCCTCCCCAAAAAAGAAACAGCAAGAAAACTAAATAATAATATTTACAGATAAATCAATTGAGTAAATTAAAATAAATAATAATAATACAACGTTGATAATAATAATAATCAGCAATAAGAGCCTTGTTTGTTAGTTTAATTACTAATAAAAGACAAGTCTTTTTGTATTTAAGTCTTGTATGTTCACTATTTTATTTGGGGAAAAATTCGCGAAAAGAAACAAATGTTTAATGTACCGGAAACATTTTTGTTAAAATAAAGCAAGAAATGCCATTTTTGTGGTCCCCCTTATTTACAAAGGTACCAAAAAGTATCAAAATACAATTTGGTACCGATATCGGTACCAATGTTACAAACAGCCCTTTTAAAAATAGTTACAAATGAAAATCTATTTTTTGACACAATATTCGGTATGAAAAATTCTAACCTACACTATATTGCCAAAAGTATTTGGCCACCCATCCAAATTATGAGAATCAGCTGTCCTAATCACTTGGCTCGCCCACAGGAGTATAAAATCAAGCACTTGGGCATGGAGACTGTTTCTACAAACATTTGTGAAAGAATGGGCGGCTCTCAGGAGCTCAGTGATTTCCAGCGTGAAACTGTCAACCTTGTGGGAACAGCTTGGAGCGGGCCCCTTCCTCTTCCAACATGACTGTGCACCAGTGCACAAACAAGGTCCATAAAGACATGGATGACAGAGTCTGGTGCGGACCCGATAGAACACCTCTGAGATGAATTAGAACGGAGACTGACATGGGCCTTCTCGACCAACATCAGTGTGTGGCCTCACCAATGCGCTGGAATGGTCCTATAAACATACCCCACAACCTTGTGGACAGCCATCCCAGAAGAGCTGAAGCTTTAATAGCTGCAAAAGGTGGAACGGCATCATACTGAACGCTGTGGGTTAAGAACTTCAACTTCATATGTGAGTCAAGGCAGGTGGCGTAATACTTTTGGCAATGTTTATGGTGACCTAAATCACCATAAATATTGATTTAGGTCACTAATGGAGGCCTAAATCAAGTTGAAGTACAGTGGCAACAATAACATCAGGACACAGTAAGCTGAATGGCCCGGACATGCCTGTTGTTATATACTACTATTATCCAACCATCCATTTCCTACCGCTTATTCCCTTTGGGGTCGCGGGGGGCCCTGGTGCCTATCTCTGCTAAAATCGGGCGGAAGTCAGGGTTCACCCCGGACAAGTCGCCACCTCATCGCAGGGCCAACACAGATAGACAACATTCACACTCACATTCACACATTAGGGTCGATTTAGTTTGGCCAATCAACCTATCCCCAGGTGCATGTCGTTGGAGGTGGGAGGAAGCCGGAGTACCAGTGGGGAATCCATGCAGTCTCGGGGAGAACATGCAAACTCCACACAAAACGATCCCGAGCCCGGGATTGAACCCAGGACTACTCAGGACCTTCGTATTGTGAGGCAGACGCACTAACCCCTGTTCCACCGTGCTGCCCCTACTACTATTATATAATATATAATACACTTCTGCCTTGGAGACTTTGTATATGTAAGTAATATGCAACTTTTATTATTTGATACTTTTAAGAGCACTCTTGCAGCCTGTCGGTTTGCATGAGTACACCTCTCGACCCCAATTATTAAACAAGTCAGAACTGAGACCTTAAGATGATTAAAGTTGTTCAAAAAAAAGTAAGTCAATGGTGTATGACTTTTATGTCAAAATAATTCAACAATAATATACTGTAGAATAAAAGAAACAAAAATACATCGGCAGCAAAAAAGAAGCCTGGGCATCTGGAGGCCTCATCAGTTTTCTCCTCCCAGTCTAGCTGTCTGCTGTGCTTCTTCCCCCACATCCCTGCCGGATTTTTTATTTTTCTTCCCTCATCTTTGCCACGTCCTCGCTCTCCCTCTCTCTTCCTGTCACTCCACACGCTTCAGCTCCTTGCGCCAGCAAAGAATGTGAGTCCTAAAATAACATGAAAGCAACAATAACAGCTGAATACAGCTACTCGGCGATATTAATATAATATTTGACGTCGACTGAATTGGGCCAGAATTATTTATTTTGTTCAGGGTGAGTAGACGAGGTCTCAGTAGGGATTTGGGCCCCGGAGACCCTGCTTGGATGTTTTTGGCTGAATGGTGATGCATAAAAAGGTAAAACGTGTTAAAATGAAGGTCAAAAATGGTGTAATTTGTGCAGTGGCGCTCAGTCCAGAGTCCATATGTGTCAGGAATAAGTTCATAAAACAAAACACTCGTGTTATAAACTTATCGCAAATTATCGCTAAATGGGGCTGCATAGACAATGTCAATTACAACATGTCATTGACAAAGATTTGTTAATGTCAGTGAGTCGCTTAATACAGTTTTCAAACTGGGTAACACACGACACACTAACAAAGCTTAACCTATTGTTACTATAACAATCTACAAGGTTAATACAGTTCCCTTTCTTTTGTATTTCAAGTTGTCATTACCTAAATTTATTGTTGCATTTTAAACAATTGTATTGTTGATTATAGAGGAAATTATTATTATTATTCATTATCAATAGTGCTATTTCTATTGGTATTTGTATTGCTCCATTTGTAGTGTAATAATGTTCATTGTCATTTCTGTGTTATCAGTATTTATTTCACTAACTGCTTCTTCGCTATCACTTTTACCATCATATTTGTACATATCGTATTTGCTGATGTTCTGTTGTTGTTATTTTTGTGGTATTTGCTGTTGTTGTCTCTTTGTCTTATTCCCCTTTTGTCCCCCACAATTTCCCCCTCCGTCTTCCTTTTTTTCTCTTTCCATCCCCTCCTCCTCTGGCCCAGCTGCACCAAACAATAATATATATCAATTTAATAAAGTCAAATACAAATAAGGCAACAAGAGAAGTATACCAGGCTTTTCTTTTGTAAAGTAAATTACAAAAAAAAAAAAAAAATACAATTGTAGTTTATAGCCTGCCTTGAATGTTTATGTTCGCACCTATATACATTTAGGTAAATAAAAGCAGCTAAATACCCCTGAGAGTGCTGGATAAAATTTGCTGATTGTACTGAATCAGGATTTCTACAGGTATACGCAGATCACATTTAATGTTTTTTAATGCCACTTAAAAATGTCCGACATGGCTATTATATATAGGTAAAAACGGCAATTGTCTGTATACACGCACATATGTTAGCATTTGACCAATTGTGATATTGAATACTTGAAAAGTTTACATAAACTTTTACTATCTAGTGAACTACAATTGGCCCGCAAGACTATTTAATCTGAAAATGTATTTGTATTTATTTTTCTAGAGTAGCATCTGGTGTTACTTAATGCACGGCTGTAAACAATTGCTTTCGCTTGGCTAGCAATGCAGCGAATGGGAGTTATCAGTACTACCTCTGAATCACTTTAAATATACGTTCAAAACCGTCAACAATACTTCATTTTAGGGTTGTGAATGAGTATCCGACCTGAGACCGAAGGTCGTGAGTTCAATCCCCGGGACCCATTACCTCCCTGCTTGGCACTCATCAAGGGGTTGGAATTAAGGGTTAAATCACCAAAATGATTCCCAAGCACGACCACCGCTGCTGCTCACTGCTCCCCTCACCCCCAGGGAATGAAACAAGGGAACGGGTCAAATGCAGAGGACAAATTTCACCACACCTAGTGTGCGTGTGACTATCGTTGGGACTTTAACTTTTCAACTTTATTAAAACAATTGTAAGTTGCAGCCCTACTGAAAAAGAACTTAATGTTTTTACTATACAGTAGAAAATACATGCTTACATTAAGTATCAAAAATCTCATCTTTACTTTGGTACCATTGCATGCAAACCTTGCAAATGCACAGAAGTTTTATTATTTATCAAGTCTTTTCTAGCAAACTAACCTTTCTAGAAAACAGTAGTCCAGGTTCTAGGCCCTATCCACACTCAGCCAGATAACTCCTTAAACGCATAATTATTTAGCCAAAGCCCGTTTCAGTTACACTAAACCAGCCTCCCCTCCTTGGACATTTTTTTTAGACTGTTTTCTTGAATCGGGCTTCACGGTGGAAGAGGGGTTAGTGCGTCTGCTTCACAATACGAAGGTCCTGCAGTCCTGGGTTCAATCCCAGGCTCGGGATCTTTTTGTGTGGAGTTTGCATGTTGTCCTCGTGAATGCGTGGGGCCCTACGGGTACTCCAGGCTTCCTCCCACCTCCAAAGACATGCACCTGGGATAGGTTGATTGGCAACACTAAATTCGCCCTAGTGTGTGAACGTGAGTGTGAATGTTGTCTGTCTATCTGTGTTGGCCCTGCGATGAGGTGGCGGACTTGTCCAGGGTTTACCCCGCCTTCCGCCCGATTGTAGCTGAGATAGGCGCCAGCGCCCCCCGCGACCCCAAAAAGGAATAAGCGGTAGAAAATGGATGGATGGATGGGTTTTCTTGAATCATCGGCTCTTAGCTCTGAGTTCGGAGAGGAAGTGACGCCAGAAAGACCGCGGCCCTACACAGGAAGTGACATCACAAAGAACGCGCCACGGCCAGCTTCATAGCAACCCGTTCGGTAACTCGGCGGCAACCTCTAGAAAGATGGTGGCGAGTCATCCAGACATGCCAAATCACAAATGAATACTTAAGAGAAGGAAACGAGCAATGCAGCTATTTGGGATACAACACATCTCAGACGGCAACATAGCAATGTTGAGCGACGGTTTTGGATACACCCTGGAAGACAGCAGTCTGGTGGGATTTGTTTGTCACCGACTGTGTTGTGTCAGAGAATGGCAAAAGAACGTTGAATGTCCAGGTCAGCTGTGATTCTACTTAGTGGAAAAAACTATCAGTTATTGTCCGCCATGTATGTCAAGCGATTACTGAACGTCTAGTTGTGTACTCTGTAACTATTGTGAAGCCATGAAGTGGTTGCGGCCTTCAAGTACAACCGCCAATTTTCGGAAAATTCACATTGTTTACTTTCAAACGTCCATTAAAGATATGATTCATGTATGATGGCTCAGGTGTGATTAACTACAATAGTCTAACAGCTGCTGATGGTGAGGCAAGCAAGGTTTACTGTTAAGAGGAATGTGGCAATAATCTACATTGAAACACAGGGTAAGGACACACTTCCAGGTCTGAGGTGACAATGACACGCGCATTTTTTTTTTTTGCGCATGCGTACTAGGTCGCGTTGAGCTGGCGAACGGAGGGGATATGAGGGCTTAAACGGTGGCATTGTGTGTGTGTGGATAAGGTTAGGTGGGATTTATCCTGGATAACCCTAGTGTAGAAATAGCCTAAGAGTGTAAACACAGTTTTCAATAAAATCGATTTTTCTGTCGCTTATTTCTCTGTTTTTTTCTTTTTGCATCTGACCCTTACAATCTGATCACATTACAGCATCAGAATCAGAATTTTTTTTTTCCAGAAATGTAGACTGAGTCGATTTTATTTCGCCCCGTGTTCACAGGCAACGATTTTTAGCTATAGCCTCGGCTTGACTTCACCCACGTGTCATCGAACGCGCCTCCTCAAGTTTTTCCTTGCTTACCTATTTCAATTTCTGATGCCAGAGCGGGACGAGATGCGGTGTGTTTGCTTGTTTTGTGTCCTCGGTGCAAGTGTAGGCGGATGTTGCTGCCACCAACGAGCTCTGCGCAGATGGCAGTTGTGGCTGTGTACATGCACACTTCTTTCCGTGTTCCGATGTATACTTAGGCATTGCGTGTAAGACTCACAGTCTGCTGGCCTTATGCTGCTTCTTTTCAAGCTCACACACCCACACACACATTTGTGCAGGCTGTATTTTTAGAAGGTTTGAGGCCTGGGACTGTGAGCCGGAGACAGAGAGAGAAGACATAGATGGAGGAATGGTAGCATTGGTGTATGTGAGCATGACAGCAAAAAAAAAAAAAACTCTTTCTCTCTACTTTTTAACATAACAGCATTTTAACACCGTTTTGAATGGATGGGTTTCCATTAGGGTTTTACAGTTACTAGTATAGCATCGCAGTACTAATTAACCAAAAACCGTACTATACTCTTTTCGAAATGTACCGATTCCCGGGCCTGACGGCGCGTCTTCACATTGTGACATTGCTGGTTTTACGAGCAGAGGGGCACGTTCGGCAGCGCACATTCACGGAGTACTTACACGCAGACACAGTGTGTAGACAGAAAAGGGAGAAGGGACGCATTTTGGTCTAAAAACTGACGATAAAGGTGAAGTTATAACACTGAAACGCCCTCAGGAAGAGGTGCTTTAACACATGGCTAGCTAGCTAGTGGCGAACATCCATTCGCAGCCGGCAGTGTTTTAGCTACTTTTAAATCACAAATCCTCGCCCCCATGGCGAAAAATAAAGTACGTTTCTTACAAGTATCATCCCTGCAGGACGAGGAATAGCTAAACATGCTTCACTACACACCGTAGGAAGATACGATTGGTCACCGGCGTCACTGCTAAAAAAAGCTAGCGAGCCTGAATGTAAACGAATGTCATGGGTGGATCTACACCCAACATCCATTGTAATGATACTAACTACAGGAGCGTATATTTAGCCAATACTACTATGACTACATCAATTTTTTTTATCACACAATGTTTTTTCCTTTTGTTAAAATTGATATTATGTGTATAAACTCAAGAAATACGTCCCTGGACACATGAGGACTTTGAATATGACCAATGTATGATAATGCAACTACTTGGTATCGGATTGATACCCAAATTTATGGTATCATCCAAAACTAATGTAAAGCATCCAACCAACAGACGAATAAGTGATTATTACATTTGAACAGAAGTGTAGATAGAACATGTTGAAACGGAAACTAACCGGATATTAACCGTAAATGAACAAATGGATTAATAATTTATTTTTACAGCTTGTCCTTAATTATTTTGACAAAATAATAGATTGATGAATGACAAAATATGTTACTGCATAAATCAGCAGCCAAATTAGGAGCCTTTGTTAGTTTACTTACTACTAAAAGACAAGTTGTCTGGTATGTTCACTATTTTACATAAGGAATAATTGTTTTTTAATAGCAATACGAAACATATGTTTAATGTACCATAATTTTTTTTGTTAAAATAAAGCCAATAACGACATTTTTTGTGGTCCCCTTTATGTAGAAAAGCATGGTAAGTATCGAAAAGTATCGAAATACATTTTGGTACCAGTACCAAAATATTGGTATTGGGACAACCCTAATTTCCATAAATAAAACGCTTTGAGACAATTGCGAAGAAGCTCTCTATAAATGTAATTCATTCATTCATTATGTTTGGATAATTTGGAAGTTGCTTAGCATTGATGTTTTTTTAGACCAAAAAAAAACATTTAGTCATATGATAAAATTCTTCTTTTCACCCCTATACATACCAATGGATTGAAACTGGCGGGAGAAGAAGGTTGAACCAACCTGAACAAACCATATTGAGCATTTTGACTTTCATCATCTTATCATCAGTATTGAACTTTTTCAGAGTGAATGGGACAGATCACACATCTGTTTATCTTTAGACTGCGATACCGAGTCCTGAGTTCATCGTAGCAGAGCTTGAAACAGCGGAGTGCATGCTCCCTTCATGCTGCAGCGTCCCAGTGACACAAACATACTCCTGCTTTTTAAAAGGTATATTGACAAACACTTAACGGACTCCTTAGTGTCCTCTACAGTAGAGATCCTCAACCACCGGTTCCATCAGCAGCGCTTTGTGGGTGTATGAAAAAAAGCAATAGATGCAACAGCTGGGTTGCATGTCGTCACGTCCGTTTTCCTTCTTTGGGGCTTAATTCACTCGATGGTCAAGCAGCTTGAGAGTAGCATCAAAACAAGTGAGAGCGAGTGTGGAGTTAGATCAGAAAATGTTTTATATCCCTTCTCTTCTTGGGTGTTCCAGTCATTCAAATAGAGAGATAGGAAATAGCTTTTATGGAGTCCGAAAGAAGTGGTCATAAAGGTAATAAAGAAAGAGAAAAATGGCTCCTGAAAATATCACTTTCATCATCTGGTGGAGTACAATCGGACCATGCTTGTGTCTGCTGCCATCACTTTGTAAAATTTTAGGTTTTGTTTGAGAAACTTAGTGATTTTTTACTCTATTAGCAATGTTTGAGAGCAGAACTATACGTAAAGAAAGGACAATAAATTGCATTAGTTTGTGTTTTTTTGTGGTTACTATGCCTAAATATAACTAATACAGTGGTTGTTAACCTTGTGGAGGTACCGAACCCCACAAGTTTCATGTGTACATTCACCAAACCCTTCTTTAGTGAAAAATAAAGTTGTTTTTTTTCAATTGGGAGAAGTTTTTATTCACACGATGATTCGGGTGTGTCTTGACCTCAGTGGCGGAGGCTCCACCGAACCCCTGAGGCCGACTCATCAAACCCCCAGGGTCGATCGAACCCAGGTGAAGAACCACTGAACTTGTAAGACCTGCTTGTGCAATAAACTAACATCATGTTAAGTCCTAGTCAAACATTTTGTGATTGTTGGTCCAATCCAATTTACTGGTCGATCTATGTACCTATCCCTCACCTACGGTCATAAGCTTTGGTGTTATGACCGATAGGACATGATCACGGGTACAAGCGGCCGAAATGAGTTTCCTCCGCTGGGTGGCGGGGCTCTCTCTTAGAGAGAGGGTGAGAAGCTCTCTCATCCGGGGGGAGCTCAAAGTAAAGCCGCTGCTCCACATCTAGAGGGGCCAGATGATGTAGTTCGGGCATCTGGTCAGGATGCCACCAAGATGGATGGATGGTCATAGTCGTTTTTCCCAACAGAATCTAAAATCTTAGTTGTTGTTTTGCGGGAAAGCCAATTGCTTTATTCGACACGCATGACCACATGATAGCGTTTTTGGTGTTTGCATTTGAACAGCATATACAGAATCTTGATATCGCGAGCAAATATTGCTGAACAACAGGGACATCTACAACTAAATAATGAGACAAAATATGAACTTCACACCATAGAAATTACTGCAGACATGAATTGTAGATGAGATATTTGTCGCAAAAATGTACTGCAAACAAACTTTTCCTTGTTCTCATTAGCGTCACAATCACAGCAACTCTACACTCGTTATGTCAATGGAGTCATCATTGGCGGTCACTTGAAGCGAGTATGACGGCCCTCTTGGTAGGGGGTATCCCTTTAGGGAGGATGCCTGTGCGTGACTTTGTTTAACGTGGGGAGACTGGTGCACAAACATTCACCACACGATCATTGACAGATCCGAGTTAGGGTCCAGTTGCATGCAGTCCAAGACGAATGGGGACCCTTTTCTACTGCAGCCTTCTTCCGCCATTCCAGCCGTTTTGACGCTCCATAGGGTTAGCAGTCATCTTCCGACTGTTCCACTGTTGAGGTCTTGGGTTGTTATTGCCCCATAAAATTCTCCATGTGGCCCCCGATCTAAAATAAGGCTGACACCCCTGATCTAGACCATTGCCTGAAAACCGAACGTGCCTCGAGGTCAATTGAAAACCCAGCAATAGAAAAATTATTTTAATCGCACCATCGTGATTTTTCTTTTTCTTTTTTGTAAATAGAGTCAAATTAAGATAAGTCAAACTTGTTTATGCCAAAAATGTCAAAATTTGGGTGTGGTGGCATGGCAAGTGGGCCCAAATGCAGGTAGGACAGGAACGGTGATGGTAGTCTGCAGCTCAAAAAACAATTTAAATACCAAAAAATACAAAATCAATGTCTGTAATGTCCAAAACATACACAAACACTAACGACATGCAAGGATCTAGGAAATATATATAAAGTATATATGGGGAACACTCACTGCACAAGACTACGATGACCAAAGACTTAACAGGAAACCGGTTATTCCATACTGATCAGACACTAAGACAGATTTTTATGTGTCTACACTCTAGTATTCATGTTAGAACATTACAGAAACGTACAGCTAGATGGCAGCAGTGGTCAATCTAATAAACATGCTCTATTTTCTACCCAGTAGAAGTAGTGAGGTCACAGGAACACTTGTACAGAGCTATTGGATTTGGAGAGATGAAGAAGTTTGTGACATAAATTTGAAGAAAAACAGAGGAAACATTAGCGGCGAGGAAACTAAGTGACGATACCAGAATAAAAATATCTGCTTCACCTAACGATGGTAGAAATGAGGAAGGACTGGTATGTGGTTTATGCCATTTTGCTACACTTTTCAACATCCTATGTCTGTGAAATGTTTTTTACTGCTGATGCAATAAAACTAAGTACAGATTTCAGCTTAACATTGAGCAAGAGTTGCACTGAGTAGCAATATGTACTTTGAAGCTGAGATTTGAAGATACACGGTGACTCACTGCAGCCACTAAATACTGAATGTGTAGAATAATTTCCTTTTTTTGTTGTTGTAGACATTTTGTGCATCTCGCAGATTGATAGCAAATTGCATTGAAATTAAACGTGTTCATATAAATCAGACAGAAGCTTCGAAATAAGTTGGAAGTAATTAGTAAAGCTTCGCGGTGGCAGAGGGGTTAGTTCTTCTGCCTCACAATACGAAGGTCCTGAGTAGTCAGGGTTTAATCCCGGGGCTCGGGATCTTTCTGTGTGGAGTTTGCATGTCCTCCCCGTGAATGCGTGGGTTCCCTCCGGGTAGTCTGACTTCCTCCCACTTCCAAAGACATGCACCTGGGGATAGTTGATTGGCAACACTAAATTGGCCCTAGTGTGTGAATGTGAGTGTGAATGTTATCTGTCTATCTGTGTTGGCCCTGTGATGAGGTGGCGACTTGTCCAGGGTGTACTCCGCCTTCCGCCCGATTGTAGCTGAGATAGGCACCAAGCTTCCCCCCCGCGACCCCAAAGGGGAATAAGCGGTAGAAAATGGATGGATGGATAGAGAAAAAGAAGGAATTTTTTGACCACAGCGACTACTACAATGCGAGATTTGTGCAAAGCACATCAGTAAACGTCTAACATATTTGGAGATATCCATCATTTAGAGGAAGTTTGAAGGAAGGCAAGGTTGTTTTATAAATATTTCATCAATGTCCCCATAGTTGGATTACACTATTTTCAGGACTTTCGCAGATTCCAAACAGACATTAAGTAAGAAAAGTGGGTTTTGCATAATGGCAATGTACCACCTCAGCCAATATTTGTTGGCTATAGTGTGCATTTGGTACAACATTGAGATAATTTAACCCTGGCTGGTACACCACCATGGCTAGAATAATCTGTAGTGCGACATGTCTGTCGAAAATATGGCAGCACTGTTAATGAATAGGGATGTTTTTTTTACCTTTTGGCTGCTGAGGGGCCTTGTGGTTAGAGTGTCCGCCCTGAGATTGGCAGGTCGTGAGTTCAAACCCCGGCCGAGTCATACCAAAGACCATAAAATTGGGACCCATTCCCTCCCTGCTTGGCACTCAGCATCAAGGGTTGGAATTGGATTGGGAGTTAAATCACCAAAAATGATTCCCAAGCGCGGCCACCGCTGCTGCTCACAGCTCCCTTTACCTCCCAGGGGCTAGAACAAGGGGATGGGTAATTTTACCACAACTAATGTGTGTGTGACTATCAGTGGTACTTTAACTTAAATTGTGTTCAATAAAAACACAGTCAAAATGCTTAAATTGATGCACAATAGTTAACAGTTTGAAATGTTTTAGAGTTGAAGGCTTTTTAATTGTCTTCTGGAGAAACTATATGTTCAGGAAAAAGTACATGTATATGCACTTTTCGTCCCTTTTGATAAGCTATGATGGAAGCAATATTTTTGCAAATTTTGCACGAAAACAAGAAAATCTTAGCTCTTTTTGAAAAAGACAAAGCCATCGAGTGAACAATGTTAACATTTTAAAAACAAGTTTATTGTTACTGTGTTAGGTTTATTAACATTTACAACCCAGTGAATCCTTTGCATGTTTCTTCTGTGTATTGACACAGAATGAGCCTTGTTTAACTGTTACTAGTTGAGTCAAACCAAGTTCCATGATACAAATATTAAGTTGTTGTAGATCTTATCTCATTTATTTAGCTACAGTACAGGCCAAAAGTTTGGACACACCTTCTCATTCAATGTTTTTTCTTTATTTTCATGACTATTTACATTGTTGATTATCAATGAAGGCATCAAAACTATGAATGAACACATGTAGTTATGTACTCAAGGTGAAATAACTGAAAACATGTTTTATATTCCAGCACGATGCAAGAGGGGTTAGTGCGTCTGCCTCACAATACGAAGGTCCTGAGTAGTCCTGGGTTCAATCCCGGGCTCGGGATCTTTCTGTGTGGAGTTTGCATGTCCTCCCCGTGACTGAGTGGGTTCCCTCCGGGTACTCCGGCTTCCTCCCACCTCCAAAGACATGCACCTGGGGATAGGTTGATTGGCAACACTATAATGGCTCTAGTGTGTGAATGTGAGTGTGAATGTTGTCTATCTGTGTTGGCCCTGCCATGAAGTGGCGACTTGTCCAGGGTGTAAACGCCTTCTGCCCGATTGTAGCAGAGGTAGCCACCAGTGCCACCCCTTGAACAAGAAGACGCTGCGGAATAGAAATGTTTTGACGCAACTTATAAACAAAGGCAAAATGCATTAAATGATGAAATGGTCGCTTGGGTTTCGAGCTAAAGGATAAACACACTCTGCTGCTGGGGTTTTGTAGATGTCTGTGTGTGCACCAATCAATCATCCTCTATGCGGTCTAATCAATGGCCGTAATAGTTAACAACAATATATTACCTTGTATTGTTTTCTCTGGTCTTCTTTAAAATGCAGCAAATTCAATCATCTCCAAAGCACGGTTTCGATTGGCAATTGAACCGCGGCAGTTTTTCACGATCCGCTATGCGGATCGTTTATTGTTTTGCCGTTTATATGTGTTTGTTGATGTTTAGTTCTGGACTCTGCCGATTCGTTGTGTTTGAGCACTTCCCCGTTTAGTCACCATGGCAACGTAGTGTGCTCCTCCTCACGGGCTCCTGTCACACACCTGTTTTTGATTATTATTTGTGTATTCAAGCCCACCTGATTCCTCAGTTCGTCCTCGGCTCATTATTTGCTAACGGCAACAATCACTTATGTATCCTCTGCTTATCTCTGCTTTAGTTGTGCTAAGTTCCGTCTTAGCTTCGCATGCGTTCGGCACGTCACCGTTTTGGAACCCTTTTTGTATCCTGCTAAGTTTAGTGTTAGCTTCCGTGCGTAGGCACGCGCTTTATTTTTCCACTTTTGTGTCAGTGTTCTTTTGTTTGATTACATTAAAATCAGTTTCTTACCTGCACTCCTGCTGACTGGTCGTTGTGCATCCTTGAAGTGGCAACTCCGCGCAACAAGTGCGCCGAACACGTGACACAGTTAAATGAACACAGTAATATCATAAGGAACATCGTTTTTTTTCCCTTTCTTTGCAATTTAGTAAGGTACTTTGTGTTCTCCAGCAGACGGATGATACCTCTCAGACAGACAGCCATCCACCAACACAGACTGTACCTGAGAACACAGACAGCAAAGCCCAACCCAAAAGACTTCATGTGTCCAACATCCCCTTCAGATTCAGAGACCCGGACCTCAGGCAAATGTTTGGCGTAAGTATACCTGTTTTATGTATTCATTTTTATTGTATTTTGCTCAAGAAAAGCAATTTCGAAAAAAACAAGTTTCATTAAATCACAGACTTTTGGTTTTTCATTTCATTCAACATTGTTTTTTATCAACCTATGAAACCAAGAGTTTTTTCCCTGCCTAGAAGAAAATAATGTGGGATAAATCACAGATCATGTAAAAACACAATTCTAAAGTTTTTTTTCTCTCTAGAACACTATCGTATTTTCCAGACTATAAGCTGCACCGGTATATAAGTCACACTCAATACATTTTAGAAGTTTAAAAGTTTTTTTTCGTCATATATTAGCCACACCGGACTAGAAGCGACAGATGTATGCTTGTATGTTGTGAAATGAGATTTATAGATGGAAATATTTTTTAAATGTTTATTTACATACCTTAATTGTTGCCAAACGGTGCCTGTAACAGTGATCAAACAAAACAGAGAAATAATTGATCTCTTTACTCATCCTTTGAGAGAAATAAAATCCTCCTTTTTTAATGTGGTTCAAGATGTTTATGAGGATTCTACTTTTTTATAATTTGCAAACACTGAGTTTGATTAGTTTTTTTAAGTGGATAATTTTAATACATTGTGAGATTTCTTTGCTGAATCCATGTCATAATGTTGTTGTTAGCGAAGAAATATAGGCGAAAGGGTCCAAAGCTTGGGGAAAAAAAGAATCGTCTTATAGTCTGGAAAATACGGTATTACTTGTGTGATGTTAAATGTATTTCTCACACACACACGCAGATACAAACACACATGGCTAGCTATATATCCATATATAAATACAGTACATACATACATATACATGTTTGTTTGTATGCATGTATATACATATATATATATGTGTGTGTGTGTGTGTGTGTGTGTGTATATATATATATATATACTGTATGTATGTGTATATATATATATACTGTATATATATGTAGACATATATATATACATATACACACACACATATATATATATATATATACTGTATACATATGTAGACATATATACATATACACACACACATATATATATATATATATTTTTTTTTTTAGTTTTTATTTATTTATTTTTTTATTTACTATTATTATTTTTTATTTATTTATTTTTCCCCCCGAGGGAACTCTCCTGAAGGAATCAATAAAGTACTATCTATCTATACATACGTATACATATACATAGTGTGTGTGTGTGTGTGTGTGTGTATATATATATATATATACATATTTTTTTTATTTTTTGGGTGTGTATATGTATGTATGTATATATATATATATAATATATATACACACATATATAATATATACATATATACATACATACATATATACACCCATATTTGTATATATATGCATAGATACACATATATATATTTATATATATATATATATATATATATATATATATACACACACACACACATGCACAAGTTTGACAAATTCTGCATTCAGGTGAAATTTCAGAATAAACTGAAAATACACTATAACCTTTACTGGTTACCTTCAAGTTTTTGATTGTAACGTATGCAATGCAGAGATACCCTCATTGTTGTGTATTATTTCAGTCAATACACTTTGTAAGGACAGTTGAATCGTAATTCATGACATGCTAATAAAGCTTAAAATTGTGAAATGTTTTAAAATGACATTTTAATGGCAAAAAAAAACTTGCCATTATAGGGGAAATGCATTGTATACGTCACTTAGGGACTTAAAGTCGAGCACAAATAGGACTTTTCAATTGTTGTTGACATGCCTACGTGTCGCCATGGGTGCTTATGGGTTAAAATGCTGTTACTTTTTTCAAAAGCAGCAATTTTTGTTTTTAATTACAGCAATTTGGCAAAGTCTTAGACGTGGAAATCATCTTCAACGAGCGTGGCTCTAAGGTCTGTACTTTTATTTTCTAGGCATGCCACTTGATAACGTTGTCACTTTTGGAGGTTGATCGAACGGCATAATCGGTCACATCATGTGGATAAAACTTGGAAATCAAGTAGACTTTCAATGTGTCCATGATATTAACGATGACTTTGACAAGAGAAACAAAATAAATAAAATACGGTACCCTTGAGCCTTAAGTGTACCAGAACAAACTGCTTAAGTACCAAACAAAACGATGTACTCGATGATGAACTACCATCAATAGTGAGGAACAACATTGGGATATTGATGAAGATATTCTACATTCTGCATGGACTGTAGGCGTGTTCAAAGATAATTAAATATCTCCCATCTCAATTACATTAACAAACTGGGGAGACATGACGGATCAATAGGGCAACAGTGAGATACTGTCCTTCGGCTGGTCCTCTCAGTTTGCTCAGTGAGGCGGAACTTTATTAAGTTTACTTTGTCTGCCGCCTTTGCAAAGATAAAAGTATTATCTAAACTTACACAAGTTTGAGATACTGGTCATTTAATCTAGAAAATACGAAATATAATTCCTTTTGAATTGAAATAAAAAAACATTTGACATCAATACTTTCATAAAAAGGAAAAATGTATTAGTTGTGTGTTCATAACTTTATTTTGCTCAAGGATTGTATCTTGAAGTAGGTATTTTTTCACTCAAAATCCAATAATCACAACACTTAAGTATGGGGGACACATTCACCATTAATTAGTTTCTTATTAACATGCAAATTAGTAACATATTGACTCTTAATTAGTCATTATTAATTACTTATTAATGCCTTATTCGGCCTTATTATACAACCAGTAAGCCATTAACTAAGAGTCTTCCCTCAATAACCTCAGAATGATTGCTTATTAATACCCCTAACCCTAACCCTTATGTTCCCCTAGTGTCCAAATAACTCTAAATTAAGTCTTTGTTACTTTAATAAGCAACTATTTAATGGTGAATATGTTCCTCATACTAAAGTGTTACCCCAATAGTATATATATTAGACAAGTCAGAAATGTATATTGGGCATTCTCAGGCAACTTTAATGATTTTTTTCAGAAGGTTTCTAAACCAAAGATGACTCATGGAATTACCATAACTAAAAGTAACAGGAGTTTCTTTTTAGCAGATAATTAGCCGACACATGTAATAAAGCCACATGGCAACAATAGAATGTGGACACTAAGTGGTGTAACAAAACGCATATTAACAAAAATAGTGTATTTAACATGACTGTTGTAAGATTTTAACTCCGACTCTGCTGGTCACAGTTGAAATGTAATTAATTATATTTACAAATTAAATAATTTATGTTGGCTTTTCCATGCAGATGATCCAGTGCACCTTCTGATTTTGGAATAATAATGATAATAATTTTAATAATTTTGGAATAATAAGATTTTCTGGTAACACTTTAGTACGGGGAGCACATATTCACCATTAATTAGTTGCTTATTAAAATGCAAATTAGTAACATGTTGGCTCTTGATTAGTCATTATTAAGTACTTAATAATGCCTTATTCTGCATGACCTTATTATACAACCAGTAAGCCATTTACTAAGAGTCTTCCCTCATAACCTCAGAATTATTGCTTATTAATAACCCTAATGCCTAGATGTTACCCCTAGTGTCCAAATAACTCTAAATTAAGTCTTTTTTATTTAAATAAGTGACTAACTAATGGTGAATATTAGGGATGTGGGAAAAAATCTATTCCAATTTGAATCGTGATTCTAAAGTTGTGCGATTAAGAATCGATTCTCATTGTAAAAAAATCTATCTATTATTATTTTTTTTTTTTAAGCAATCAAACAAAAGAATACACAGCAATACCATAACAATGGAATCCAATTCAAAAACCAAATCTGACCCAGCAACACTCAGAACTGCAATAAACAGAGCAATTGAGGAGACACAAACACGACACAGAACAAACCAAAAGTAGTGAAACAAAAATGAATATTATCAACAACAGTATTGATATTAGTTATAATTTCAGCATAGCAGTGATTAATAATCTCTCATTGACATTATTATTAGACATTTATAAAAATAATAAAAAAGAACAATAGTGTCACAGTGGCTTACATTTCCATCGCATCTCATAAGCTTGACAACACACTGTGTCCAATGTTTTCACAAAGATAAAATTATTGCAATCAGTTAACAAAACTATTACAATTATAAAAGCTTTTTTAAAAAAAATCTACTATTCTGCTAGCACGTCAGCAGACTGGGGTAGATGCTGCTGAAATCGTATGTATTGAATGAATACAGAATCGTTTTGAACGGGAAAAATATAGTCGCGACCCCAAGAATCGATATTGAAAAGAATCGTGGGACACCCAAAGATTCGCAGCCCTAGTGAAGATGTTCCCCATACTAAAATCTTACCCCAATTATATATATATATATATATATATATATATATATATATATATATATATATATATATTGGACAACTCAACAATGTATCCTGGGCATTCTCAGGCAACTTAAATACATTTTTAGAAGGTTTCTAAACTAAAGATGACTCACGGAATTAACAACTAGAAGTAACAGGAGTTTTTTTTTTGCACATAATTAGCCAATATATTTAATAAAGCCAAATGGCAACAATAGAATGTGGACACTTGGTGATTCAACAAAAATATATTAACAAAAATAGTCTATTTAACATGACTGTTATAAGATTTTAACTCTGACTCTGCTGATCACAGTTGAAATATAATTACTTATATTTACAAATGAAATAATTTATGTTGGCTTTCCCATGCAGATGATCCTGTGCACCTTCTGATTTTGTAATAATGATAATCATTTGAATAATTTTGTAATAATAAGATTTTCTGGTAACACTTTAGTAAGGGGAACGAATATTGACTATTAATTTGTTGCTTATTAACATGCAAATTAGTAACATATTGACTCATAATTTGTCATTATTAACTACTTAATAATGTGTTATTCTGCATATTCTTATTATAAAAACAGTAAGCCATCAACTAAGAGTCTTCCCTCAATCACCTCAGAATTATTGCTTATTAGTAACCCTAACCCTTATACCGTATTTTTCGGACTATAAGTTGCAGTTTTTTTCATAGATTCATAGGGTGTGACATATACTCCAGAGCGACTTATGTGTGAAATTATTAACATACCATAAAATATCAAATAATAATATTTATCTCATTCGCGAAAGAGACTAAGAAAATGTCAGCAATCGTCACACACACACGTCAGCAATCGTCACACACATGTCAACCAATAATAATCAGGCGAAGGAGGGTCATGGCAGAAGTGCATTGTGGGTCATGGAATGCTAACTGCTATATGCTATATGCTACTGCTGTAGCTATTAAAATGGATAATTTCATCGTTGGCGGTAACTTATAAAAACTGAGAAGGGCTGAACAAAAATGGCACCGAAAAGGAAATCATGTACAGCAGATTACAAGCTGGACGTAGTGAAATATGCAGCAGAAAACGACAAAAGGAAGCGCCGCATACCTTTGGAGTTGGCAGAGTTGTTTAGAAGCAACATCGAGGAAGAAGATTTCATGGGATTTATCGACAAGGAGTAACAGATTGTTTGGTAAACGTATAGCATGTTCTATATGTTATAGTTATTTGAATGACTCTTACCATAATATGTTACGTTAACATACCAGGCACCTTCTCAGTTGGTTATTTATGCATCATATAACGTACACTTATTCAGCCGGTTGTTCACTATTATTTATTTATTTGAAATTGCCTTTCAAATGTCTATTCTTGGTGTTGGATTTTATCCAAAAAATTTCCCCCAAAAGTGCGACTTATACTCCAGTGCGATGTACATGTTTTTTTCCTTCTTTGAGTCGCTCCGGAGTATACGTCGCCAGTGCGACGTATACTCCGGAGCGACTCATAATCCGAAAAATACGGTATGTTACCCTAGTGTCCACATAACTCTAAATTAAGTCTTTGATTCTTTAATAAGCAACTAATTAATGGTGAATATGTTTCCCATACTAAAGTTTTACTGTATATATATATATATATATATATATATATATATATTGGACAACTCAATGATGTATATTGGGCATTCTCAGGCAACTTTAATACATATTTTAGAAGGTTTCTAAACCAAAGATGACTCACAGAATTAACAGAACTAAAAGTAACAGGAGTTTTTAGCACACAACTAGCCAATACACGTAATAAAGCCACATGACAATAGAATGTGGACACTAAGTGAGTTAACCAAAAATATATTAACTAAAATACTGTTGTTAGACTTCACCCCCCCTGACCCTGACAGTCACAGTTGAAATATCATGAAATATATTGACACATTTAAATAATAGATTTTGACCCAATGCAGAGAATCCTGTGCGCTTTGTGATTTTGGAATAATCCACATTTTTCTTAGGGAGTAAATCTGTTAGGGCAGTGATTTTCAAATTGAGGTCGTGTAGAAGGAGTATGGCCAACTTGGTTTTAAAATGTGTACCAAACATGGCGCCCTTTTGACCAATCAGAGGGAGTATTGCCAGATGATCTCCTAAATGATTGGTCAAAAGCCCCTCTGTGACTAGAGGGCGCCATGTTTGCTCCCAACTTTGAAGCCTAGTTGGCCCTACTCTGTCTATACACGGCTCTGCTACTGGTGGTACGGGGGCTCCATCTAGAACAGAAGTGTCAAACTCGTTTTCATTGAGGGCCACGTTGCAGTCATGGTTGCCCTCAGAGTGTCGCTTTTTAACAGTTTGTAATATATGAATATACATGTGTACATTGGGGCAAAAAAGTATTTAGTCAGCCACCGATTGTGCAAGTTCTCCCACTTAAAATGATGACAGAGGTCTTTAATTTTCATCATAGGTACACTTCAACTCTGAGAGACAGAATGTGAAAAAATAATCCAGGAATTCACATTGTAAAAATTTTAAAGAATTTATTTGTAAATTATGGTGGAAAAAAGGTATTTGGTCAACCATTCAAAGCTCTCACTGATGGAAGTTGAGTTTATACCAATATGGATACATGGATGATACAGCAGAGGATTGGGAGAATGTCATGTGGTCAGATGAAACCAAAATAGCACTTTTTGGTATAAACTCAACTCGTCGTGTTTGGAGGAAGAAGAATACTGAGTTGCATCCCAAGAACACCATACCTACTGTGAAGCATGGGCGTGGAAACATCATGCTTTGGGGCTGTTTTTCTGCTAAGGGGACAGGACGATTGATCTGTGTTAAGGAAATAATGAATGGGGCCATGTATCGTGAGATTTTAATCCAAAACCTCCTTCCATTGGTGAGAGCTTTGAATGGTTGACCAAATACTTATTTTCCACCATACTTTACAAATAAATTCTTTAAAATTCCCACAATGTGACTTCCTGGATTTTTTTTTTCACATTCTGTCTCTCACAGTTGAAGTGTACCTATGATGAAAATTACAGACCTCTGTCATCATTTTAAGTGGGAGAACTTGCACAATCGGTGGCTGACTAAATACTTTTTTGCCCCACTGTATACAGTATATGATACATTAACAATGTATTCTTTTACATAAACTGCAAACAAAATCTTGAAATTTTACTTTAAAAACTAGCAGCACAGTCACCAGAATTTTACTGTAAAAGCAGTGGGGTTTTTTTACAGCATATAAAAAAATGGAATGAAAAAACAATACCACTGTTTTAACGGTAAAATTAAAAAAAAATTTTTTTGCCGTAAAATCTTGTTGTTTCAGTGCTTTTTTTTTTTTTTTTTTTTTTTATGTTTTAGTGTTTTTGTGTATATGGAAAAAAACAGTAGCAAAGTTGATTTTCTGGTTAAAAAAAAATGTAGTCAGCCGAATTTAACCCCTAAAATCTATTGTGAATTTTACAGTCTACACTTTGATTGATAATTTGTTTTGAAATCATAAGTCAAGCAGATATTTAAGTACAGTATTTATCGTTATTTTAACAACAATTGTTTTTGGAATACATGATAATATATGGAATTTTAAAAGATATGCTACAGAATGCAGTACATGATTTTTAATGTCAAAAGGGAAAGAATAAATATATTTAGTAAGAAAAGATTAAGCATTTTATTAATTCATATTATTTCCAGGCTTTCGCAAGCCACATAAAATAATGTGGCGGGCTAGATTTGGCCTTGAGTTTGACACCAGTGATCTAGAATCAGTTAATTAAATATTGAAACACAGTGTTACTGTTCAAACTTTGTGTAATGTTACACGGGCCCAACATAATAAGTATACTTGTTAAATAAAGCCTCTGCCTTATTTTTAATTAATATATAGACATGCTACGCTACTGTATTTTAATGTTGGTCAATATGTCAGTACTTGGAGAACCAAGTGATTTCTGAGGTGGTACTTGGTGGAAAAAGTATGAGAACCACTGTGTTTGGGTAAGTATTGATTGTAAATACAGGGACATGATTAAAGTGTGAATTCTAATCGTAATGTTTTTTTATTTTAAGGTCGAGGTAAGAGTAAAACATATAACATTTATGAAATGTCAAATGGTATAACTTATCTTTCATGGTAAGGTCTAAATTTGATTAATATTTCACATTTTAATTATTGCTTATACAATCAGATCCAGGTGCATGACACTTTGGGTAATTAAAACAAGTATTTTGCTGTGAATTATATTGTAAATGTATACATTTTATTTACATTCAGTGGAATGGCATATACATTATATATGATATAGATATATATATATATATATATATATATATATATATGTATATACATATATATATATATATGTATATATATATATATATATATATATATATATATATATTTTTTTTTTTTAAAGCTTTGTATTGATTTTTATTGTTTTCCAGAATACAATTAAAATGTATACATAAACCTGTTCTTCTTCTTGTTTCTGTTTTTGCATGCAGGGTTTCGGATTCGTAACATTCGAGCATAATATGGATGCCGACAGGGCCAGAGAGAAATTGCATGGCACCGTGGTCGAAGGCCGAAAAATAGAGGTGCATGTCCTCATGTTTTTTTTTTTTTTGCAACTTCTCCTCCCTCCCTTGTCCTCTATTGATGTATTTGTGCGTCTGTGTGAATGTTTGTGTGCGCATCGACCACAACATCCTCTCTTATCTTTCTTGTGAAATGACATTCAAAAGTCTCTTAAGGATTTAGTTTGGTTTGCGCCTGCAGAAGAATGTTTACATAGACAGTAACCGTTCCCAGTTGTACTTCTTCATTGTTTTCAAACCTAAAACTGAGTTATGGTTGCTCTTTGTATTTAAAAAAAAAACGTGCTTCTGGATTTAAATTTGTGAAAACAAATACATTCACTCATTAATAATATATGACCATTTATCCTTTGCAATGTCACAAGTTGACTACAACGATCACACCCTGGACTGATCAATAGTTAGACAAATAAAAACTATTTACACCCACAGGCAATTTAGATTCTGGTTAAGCTCTTAAAAGCCTGGGCCATTTTGCTCGAAAAATATATCCAAAGGTTTTACTCTGCATCTACAAGGTCTACTGTGCGTGAATGATTTTGATGCCAAAGTAAAAGGGATACTTTAATGCCTGCGCTAGAGATGAAAATGTACATATCTATCCTACAGGGTAACGACAAATGCTCCTTTTTTAGTGAGTTTTACTAGGAAAGGAATTGTACAGTTCAATCAATGTTTATCAATTAATGTTTATTTATATAGCCCTAAATCACAAGTGTCTCAAAGGGCTGCACAAGCCACAACGACATCCTCGGTTCAGAGACCACAAAAGGGCAAGGAAAAACTCAAAACCCAGTGAGACGTCGATGTGAATGACTATGAGAAACCTTGGAAATGACCGCAGATGTAGGTGAGTTTCCAATCATTTCTACATCCCTTTTTTTTTGTGATAGAGTGATTGGAGTACATACTTGTTGGTCACAAAAAACATTCATGATGTTTGGTTCTTTTATGAATTTATTATGGGTCTACTGAAAATGTGACCATATTTTGTTTCATCTGACAACGGAACTGTTGCTTTACAGAGAATAAATGGGACAATGAAAAAGGAGGATTACCTCCAAATTTTTCAGGACAAGCTAAAGTCATCAGCCTGGAAGTTGGGTCTTGGGAGCAGTTGGGTGTTCCAACAGGACAATGTCCCCAAACACACATCCAAAGTGGTAAAGGAATAGAATCAGGCTAGTATTAAGGTTTTAGAATGGCCTTCCCAAAGTCCTGACTTAAACCCCATTGAGAATCAGAATCAGACATACTTTATTAATCCCCGGGGGGAATTAAAATTTTCAGCACAATCCCATTCCAGGTCAGACATGTGGACAATGCTGAAGAAACAAGTCCATGTCACAAAACCAAAAAATTTAGCTGAACTGCACCAATTTTTGTCAAGAGGAGTGGTTAAAAATTCAACCATAGCTTGTGGATGGCTACCAAAAGCGCCGTATTGCAGTGAAACTTGCCCAAGGACATGTAACCAAATATTAACATTGCTGTAAGTATACTTTTGACCCAGCAGATTTGGTCAAATTTTCAGTAGACCCATAATAAATTCATAAAAGAACCAAACTTCAGGAATGTTTTTTGTGACCAACAAGTATGTGCTCCAATCACTCTATCACAAAAAAATAAGAGTTGTAGAAATGATTGGAAACTCAAGACAGCCATGACATTATGTTTTTTACAAGTGTATGTCAACTTTTGACGACTACTGTAGATATCAAATTTTGAAACATATGGAATTGGAAACAAAATGTAAACGATGAAAACATCTAATAAGAAAGATTTAGTATCCACATTATTCCCAGGCTTTCGCGGGCCACGTCAAATGACGTGTTGGGCCGGATCTCGCCCCCGGGCCTTGAGTTTGAAACTATTGGTCCAAGTCTTTGTCACATTAGTTAGATTTTTATGAAATTATTTATTCTGGTCTCGGAGCGTTTGTTTGTTTTCCACATTTGCTGCTTTCAAGTCATGTGGTTTAAAATAGTCCTCTGTGTGTGTGTTTAGCTTTGAACTGACGTTCTTTTAAGTCATGTCTTTTAAGTCATGTGGTTTAAATAGTCCTCTGTGTGTATGTTTAGCTTTGAACTGATGTTCTTCTCATTATGTGGCCATGGGATTATCGATATTGAGCAATTACCATAGAAACACATATACAAGCCAATACCCACTGCAGTTTCAGAAAGTTAACCTAATACAATACATGTTTTTACACTGCAGAATGAAGATAAATCGGCTGTTTTCACATAAGACCCCCCTGCAAATTTATAGATTCCCATTGAAAAAAATATTTAGGGCCTCAATTTTTGTGGGGTGGAAAAAAAAAGTGTCAGATCAATAAATGATAAATGGGTTGTACTTGTATAGCGCTTTTCTACCTTCAAGGTACTCAAAGCGCTTTGACACTACTTCCACATTTACCCAATCACACACACTTTCACACACTGATGGAGGGAGCTGCCATGCAAGGCGCCAACCAGCACCCATCAGGAGCAAGGGTGAAGTGTCTTGCTCAGGACACAACGGACGTGACGAGGTTGGTACCAGGTGGGAATTGAACCAGGGACGCTCGGGTTGCGCACGGCCACTCTCCCCACTGCGCCACGCCGTCCCTAGTCCCTAGTCACAACCAGATGGGATAGCTCAACGATAACAATAAATCAATCAAACAATCAATGTTTGTTTACATAGCCCTAAATCACAAGTGTCTCAAAAGGCTGCACAAGCCACAACAACATCCTCGGTTCAGATCCCACATCAGGGCAAGGGAAAACTCAACCCAGTGGGATGACAACAAGAAACCTTGGAGAGGACCACAGATGTGGGTGACACCCCAACCCTCTGGAGGAGACCGGTGCAATGGCCGTCGAGTGGGTCTAGCACAATTGTGAAAGTCCAGTACATAGTGGATATACCATAATAGTGAGAGTCCAGTCCATAGTGGATCTAACATAATAGTGAGAGTCCAGTCCACAGTGGATCTACCATAATAGTGAGTCTAGTCCTTAGTGGGGCCAGCAGGAGACGATCCCGAGCGGAGACAGGTCAGCAGCGCAGAGACGTCCCCAGCCGATGCACAGACGAGCGGTCAACCCCGGGTCCCAACTCTGGACAGCCAGCGCTTCATACATGGCCACCGGACCTGTGCCTCCACCCTCCACAAGGGAGAGGGAGGCAGAGCAGAAAAGAAAAGAAACGGCAGATCAACTGGTCTAAAAAGGGGGTCTATTAAAAGGCTAGATTATACAAATGTGTTTTAAGGTGGGACTTGAATGCTTCTACTGAGGTAGCATCTCTAATTCTTACCGGGAGGGCGTTCCAAAGTACTGGAGCCCAAATAGAAAACGCTCTATAGCCTGCGGACTTTTGTTGGGCTCTGGGAATCACTAATAAGCCGGAGTTGTTTGAACGAAAATGTATTGCCGAGACATATGGTACAATACATTCGACATGATAGGATGGAGCTAGACGGTGTCGTATTTTTTACGTAAGTAGTAAAACCTTATAGTCACATCTTAAGTGCACAGGAAGCCAGTGCAGGTGAGCCAGTTTAGGCTTAATGTGATCAAACTTTCTTGTTCTTGTCAAAAGTCTAGCAGCCGCATTTTGTACCAACTGTAATCGTTTAATTCTAGACAAAGGGAGGTGCAAAAATAATACGTTACAGTAATCAAGACGAGACATAACAAACGCATGAATAATGATCTCAGCGTCGCAAGTTGACAAAATGGAACACATTTTAGCGATATTACGGAGATGAAAGAAGGCCGTTTTAGTAACACTCTTAATGTGTGACTCAATTGAGAGAGTTGGGTCGAAGATAATACCCAGATTCTTTACCGAGTCGCCTTGTGTAATTGTTTGGTTGTCAAATGTTAAGGTGGTATTATTAAATAGATGTCGGTGTCTAGCAGGACCGATAATCAGCATTTCCGTTTTCTTGGCGTTGAGTTGCAAAAAGTTAGCGGACATCCATTGTTTAATTTCATTAAGACACGCCTCCAGGTGACTACAATCCGGCGTGTTGGTCAGCTTTAGGGGCATGTAGAGTTGGGTGTCATCAGCATAACAGTGAAAGCTAACACCGTATATGCCTATGATGTCAATGACGAGTGCAGGGCCAAGAACTGTACTCCGGAATACCTTTGACACAACTACAGACAAACAGACAGGTCCACCGGCCAAACCAAAATTATAGAATGCAATGTCTTGTCTTTGACTGTACAATGTCTGAGGAATAATCACGGTTTCATGATTATTATGGATTCATTAATTTCATAACACTACTAATAAGCAAATATAGATAGGTTCCAGCACCCCCCGGGATCCCAAAAGGGACGAGTGGTACAAAAATGTATGGATACATATAATATCACGTGAAATTTTTTTAGAGACACTAATTAAACAAGATAATACACATTAGAATGTGTAGAAGGGAGCAGGAAAATATAATATTTTTCTTCATCCTGCTCCATCTCAGGCATTGGTGTTTAAATGTATGATTGTATAAGTGAGGTATAATTGTCTATCAGTCAAAGATGCACATCAATGAAGGAGATAAATGTAAAAAATTAAATGAAAAAAATGAATAGAATAGAAAGTACTATATTGATCCCTGAGGAAAATTCAGCACCACAGTTTGCTCACAATAGATAATAAATACTATACAGCATTATTCACATGTGAATAATATAAATACAGTCTATTATACAGCATTATTCATATGTGAACAATATAACTATATCATACTTATATTCTACATTTAAGTACATTCAAGAAGGAACACACCTACTCAGTGGCCTAGTGGTTAGAGTGTCTGCCCTGAGGTCAGTAGGTCGTGAGTTCAAACCCCGGCTGAGTAATACCAAAGACTATAAAAATGGGACCCGTTACCTCCCAGCTTGGCACTCAGCATCAATGGTTGGAATTGGGTTTTTTTCACCAAAAATGATTCCCGGGCGCGGCCACCGCTGCTGCTCACTGCTCCCCTCACCTCCCAGGTGGTGGGTCAAATGCAGAAAATAATTTCGCCACACCTAGTGTGTGTGTGACAATCACTGGTACTTTAACTTTATATGTAGGATATAGTCTCATGGCTGTCGGTATGAAAGACCTCTTGTGTCGTCTCGTGTTGCGTTTTGGGAGTCTGAGCCTTCCACTGAACGTGCTCATTCTCCGAGTGTAGTGGGTGGGAGGTGTTATCCACAATGGCTAGGAGCTTTGCTAAACTTCTCCTCTCTGACACCACCGCCAGAGAGTCTAGCTCCACTCCCACCACATTACTGGCCTTCTTTACAAGTTTGTCCAGCCTGTTTGCGTCCCTCGCTCTCAGATCCTAGCCTCCTGTCCCTCCTTGTAGAGTGCCTGAGCGTGTTTTGACCCATTCAGCTTGATTGATCTACAAAAAGTCTATCTGTCCTCAGAATTAAATAAAAGTCAAATCTTCTGCTCTGTAAAAATCCATGCAAGTAATTCCCTTTTCCCGTTTTCGCAGCTGCTTTTTGAATACCAACTCAATGTTTCATAAAGTAACTTGCCACTAACATAAATTGACTCAGTTACTGTAACATGTTAACTTTACTTTAACGCAGTGGTGTCCAAACTATGGTCGCAGGCTTTATCAATTTGGCCCACAAAATGGCACAAGTCCAATAAGCAATTGTCTATTTTGTATTTGAAAGTTTTCAGATTTTCTAAAAAAAGGCCATGGTCTGCTAGCTGACATTTTGTCCATCTGGTGGCCAACGAAGCAATTCCAGTCAGTGGCCTTTAATTGTGCATTAAAGTGAAAAGGTTTTACTAATCCGATCCAATCCAAACAACCTTCCCTAGTCATGGTGCGGGGGAAAAAAAAGTCCAATCAGCATTAAAAAAAAATCAAAACTACACCCATTTAAATACGTTACAAGAGTTGATGGGAAAAATGCAAAACACACTCTCCACTCGTATCCATGTTTGTCACATTTTAGCTGCTTGATATTTTTGATTTTGTTTAAAATCTTTAAGGAGGATGGAAGTAAACGAGGTTGGGGTCAAATTTTCACATACTCATAATTACCAATTCTAATGATTATTTTATTATTGTAATTATAGTAATAACAAATATACATACATACATATATATATATATATAAAATGACTGTACGGTATACCGGTATTAGTACAGTACCGCGATACTAATGAATCATAGTCGGTACTATACGACCCCTGAAAAGTACCGGTCCTCCACATCCCCTCGCCCCCATCGTCGTCACCTCGTTACATTGCTGTTTTACGAGCAGAGGAGCATGTTCGGCAGCGCACAATCACAGAGTACTTACAAGCAGACATAGTGTGTAGACAGAAAAGGGAGAATGGACGCGTTTTGGCTTACAAACTAACGATAAAGGTGAAGTTATAACACTGAAACGCCCTCTGGAACGGGTGTTTTAAGACATGGCTAGCTAACTATCCGCTCAAGTCCAGCCCCAGTCGGCCGTGTTTTAGTTACTTCTAAATCACTAATTTTCGCCTCCATGGGGACCAATAAATTAAGTTTCTTACAAGTATCATCCCTGCAGGACGAGGAATAGCAAAACATGCTTCACTACACACCGTAGCTCACCGGCATCAAAATGTAAACAAACGCCATTGGAGGATCGACACCTAACATCCACTGTAATGATATCAACTACAAGCATGTATCGAGTTGATACTACTATGATTTTGTTGATAATTTTTGGCATCACAACATCTTCTTTCATTCTTTAAAAATGTATTTTATGTTTATAAACTCAGGAAACATGTCCATGGACACATGAGGACTTTGAATATGACCAACGTATGATCCTGTAACTACTAAGTGTAGATAGAACATGTTAAAAAAGAAAATAAGCAGATTTTAACCGTAAAAAAACAAGTAGATTAATTATACATTTCCTACCACTTGTCCTTAATAGTTTTGACAGAATAATGGAATGATAAATGACACAATATGTTACTGCATACGTCAGCAGACTAATTAGGACTCTTTGTTTACTTACTTCTTAAAGACAAGTTGTCTAGTATGTTCACTAATTTATTTAAGGACTTAACTGCAATAAGAAACATACGTATAATGTACCCTAAGATTTTTTGTTAAAATAAAGCCAATAATGCAATTTTTTTGTGGTTCCCTTTATTTAGAAAAGTATCGAAATAATTTTAGTCATGGTACCAAAATATTGATATCGTTACAACACTATTTCAGATTGACATATATATCAGCAAACCAAAAGCTGTGTGGAGCTAATTTTTTCTTTTTTTTTTATAAAACATTTATGTTTTAGCTTATCATACAATAATACAGCGTCCCAACTACTTACTCATCCTTCGGTTTTTCTATGTATGACCAATAGTGGTTTGGGCACCTTTGTCGACACAGTACTCTAACGCAGAGAACCTGACCTCTGGAACGTATTTTTCTGCAGAGTCCGTGTGTGCATGTCACTAATACCTTGTAGAAAATAGATATATATTTCACTGATTATTCAATATATTTTTTTATATTACGCATTTAGAACATATTTAATGGTGTCTGGTTTTGCCAATGAAGTCCTGTTGTGTTTACTCATTATTTAACTGAATGTGAAAATGGGCTACAGTAATTCCAATATGTTTTTTCTCTTCAAATGTCATGACTCTGTGCCGGCAGAAGATTGTGTTAAAAAAAAAAAAAAAAATGTAATCTTTTAAAATAGGAGAGTAAACTAACCATGTTGGTCCATTTTCTTTGTCGTGATACGGAGCAAGAATGGCCTGCATTATGTTTCGAGAACGCAGTCGAGAGCTGAAAGAGAGAGTTTGTGCAGTGGAATGATTGCAGACATTTCTTGGCCATCTGAATAAGATGATGCTTATTCCTTTCTCATCCCCTCCTTCCCCCCACCCCCAACGTCCTTCCAATGGTAGCTTGTTTAGGGCCTCTTCCAACAAAGTTACAACGGTAACAGTACACAAAAGTGGGCGGGGCCCAAAAGGTTTGGGAATGGTAAGTGTGGGTGAGCGAGCCATTCTGCCAGCATTTCCTCTCTCTCCTCCTCTCTTGAACGTTTGCAAGACTAAAACTCACTTGACATTTCTTTTGGAATTGTGGTTGAGTTGATGCCGTCTATTGACATATTTTTCCTGCGTGACAGCGTACATGTTCATCCACTAAGTGTTCTCCTGGAATTGCGTGTACGAGCGACACCGACTGAGACATGATTCATTTGCACATCTCGGAGATTGTTGGAAAAACAAATCATTTATCAATTTTGTTTTTGAAGATAATGCACCCTTTCATTTGATTTGCCATTTTAGCTTTCATTTACATTTGGAATGACTTGAACGGTTGATGGACTGACTTGATTACAGTATCCGTTTTTTGTTTGTTTTTTCCGTGTTCAATGATTTACTTTGGAGAATTTTTCATTTCAAAACGGCTGTTGTCTCGGTATGAATGCTTTTGATGCTTCCGTCACAAATGTTGTCATTTTCTATGGTTGACTGGATGTTGCATAATGCTCCTCGGCATATTTTCTTCTTCCTCACTTTATTGACATTTCTTCCTGCCCACCGCATGCCACAATATGTTCACAAAACATAATTTGCAAAATGCATCAGTTTTGTCTTTTTTTTCCCCTTTACTTTTTGTTTGTTATATTTTACGGAAATGTCACTGGAAGTGGAGCGCATGTTGAAACATAATAGAAAATATGCAAATGTGGAAGAAAGGTGATCCGTTTTTTTGGTGTGTTTTTTCAGTGTTTCTGAATGCAACTGTGAAAACACAAATGACATGAGTGTTTTGTCATGATGTTCTTCTTCCATTTTCCCGTGTTCACAACACAAGGGGGACAAATTGCATGCAGACTATCACAAAAGTGTCCATCGGCTGCTGTGTTTGTTATAACTCATGGAGCTCTCTCTACCTGCTTTAGGTCAACAATGCAACAGCCCGAGTAATGACAAATAAGAAGGCTGTCAACCCATATGCAAATGGTAAGGTTATTTTAGATTCTACTGTTCAAATAAATCTGTGTCAGTGAGCATTTTTCCTTTGCTGAGATAATGCATCCACTTCACAGATGTGGCATATCAAGATACTTATTAGACAGCATTATTAATGCAGAGGTACGTTTTAAAAAGCCTTATACAGTCGTGGTCAAAAATGTACATACACTTGAAAAGAACATAATCTTATGGCTGTCTTGAGTTTCCAATACTTTCTACAACTTATTTTTTTGTGAGAGTGATGGGATGGATGGCTAAATCAGGCTAGAATTAAGGTTTTAAAATGGCCTTCCAAAAGTCCTGACTTAAACCCCATTGAGAATGCGTGGACAATGCTGAATAAACAAGTCAATGTCAGAAAACCAACAAATGTAGCTGAGTTGCACCAATTTTGTCAAGAGGAGTGGTCAAAAATTCAACCAGAAGCTTTCCAGAAGCTTGTGGATGGCTCCATATTGCAATGAAACTTGCCAAAGGACATGTAACCAAATATTAACATTGCTGTATGTATACTTTTGACCCAGCAGATTTGGTCAAATTTTCAGTAGAGCCATAATTTTTGTTTCATCTGACATCACATGGACAAAGATAAGACCTTCTGGGGGAAAGTTCTATGGTCAGATGAAAGAAAAATTTAGGAGTTTGGCTACAATACCCAGCAATATATTTGGAGGAGAAAAGGTGAGAACTTTAATCCCAGGAACACCATGCCTGCCGTCAAGCATGGTGGTGGTAGGATTATGCTCTGGGCCTGTTTTGTTGCCAATGGAACTGGTGCTTTACACAGAGTAAATGGGACAAAGAAAAAGGATGATTACCTCCAAATTCTTCAGGACAACCTCAAATCATCAGACTTCAGTAGACCCATGATAAATTCATAAAAATAAAAAAAAAAACATTTTTTTGTGGCCAATAAGTATGTGCTCCAATCACTCTATCACAAAAAAATAAGAGTTGTAGAAATGATTGGAAACTCAAGACAGCCATGGCATTATGTCCTTCACAAGTGTATGTAAACGTTTGACCACGACTGTATATATAAAAGGCTGTAAAGAATTTACAATTTTATCACAAAACCATACCACAGATCGTTGGGGGAGCGAGCAGTAGGTATGCGCATTGCAGGAATGTCCACCAGAGCTGTTGCTCTTGTATTGAATGTCAATTTCTCTACCATAAGCCTTCTCCAGAAATGGTTTTAGAGATTCTGGCTGTACATACAGCCGGTCTTACACCGTGGACCATCTGTAACCATACCTGCCAAGGACTTCCACATCCATCAACTTTCATCGTCAAGATGTCGGAGACCAGCTCGCTGCGCGTCTCTTGCAGCAATCGCGTTGCACAACCAAAAACAAACCCCGTTTCCATATGAGTCGGGAAATTGTGTTAGATGTAAATACAAACGGAATACAATGATTTGCAAATCCTTTTCAACCCATATTCAATTGAATGCACTACAAAGACAAGATATTTGATGTTCAAACTCATAAACATTATTCTTTTTTGCAAATAATAATTAACTTAGAATTTCATGGCTGCAACACGTGCTAAAGTAGTTGGGAAAGGGCATGTTCACCACTGTGATACATCACCTTTTTTTTAACAACACATTAAATAAACATTTGGGAACTGAGGAAACTAACTGTTGAAGCTTTGAAAGTGGAACTCTTTCCCATTATTGTTTTATCTAGAGCTTCAGTCGTTCAACAGTCCGGGGTCTCCGCTGTCGTATTTTACGCTTCATAATGCGCCACACATTTTCGATGTGGAAAGTACCCGCACTCTTTTTTTACGAAGCCGCGTTGTTGTCACATGTGGCTTGGCATTGTCTTGCTGAAATAAGCAAGGGCGTCCATGATAACGTTGCTTGAATGACAACATATGTTGCTCCAAAACCTGTATGGACCTTACAGCATTAATGGTGCCTTCACAGATGTGTAAGTTACCCATGCCTTGGGCACTAATACACCCCCATACCATCACATATGCTGGCTTTTGAACTATGCGCCTATAACAATCCGATTTTTTTATTTTTGATTATTTTTCTCTTTGTTCTGGAGAATGGTTATTTTCTTCTTTGTTCTGGAGGATACCACGCCCTCTGTTTCCAAATATAATTTGAAATGTGGACTCGTCAGAGTCTTTTCCACTTTGCATCAGTCCATCTTAGATGAGCTCGGGCCCAGCGAAGCCGGCGGCGTTTCAGGGTGTTGTTGATAAATGGGTTTGGCTTTGTATAGGGGAGTTTTAACTTGCACTTACAGATGTAGCGACCAACTGTAGTTACTGACAGTGGTTTTATGAAGTGTTCCTGAGCCCATGTGGTGATATCCTTTACGCACTGATGTCGGTTTTTAATGCAGTACCGCCTGAGGGATCAAAGGTCCGTAATATCATCGCTTACGTGCAGTGATTTCTCCAGATTTTCTGAACCTTATGATGATTTTACGGACTGTAGATGGTAAAATCCCTAAATTCCTTGCAATAGCCCGTCGAGAAATGTTGTTCTACAACTTTTCGACAATTTGCTTACAAATTGGTGACCCTCGCCCCATCCTTGTTTGTGAATTACTTAGCATTTCATGGAAGCTGTTTTTATACCCAATCATGGCACCCAACTGTTCCCAATTAGCCTGCACAGCTGTGGATAGGGTGACCATTTCCATGACAGCAAAAAGGAGGACATTATGCGGCATATCAATACATTACTATGGTTTACATAGGACTCTGGTACACTCTAATTTATAGTACAATTTTGAGTGCTTTAAAGATGATGTTTTTGTGGCTAAATTGGAAAAAATTTTAAAGTCAAATGTTTAACAGTATTTGTATTTATTCAATACATTGTGGTTTTCAAAAAGTGACCACTGAAATGAATCTTTTCAAGAGCAGAGTGCCACAAAGCATAACATGTGTGGACTTAAATGTAAACAACAATTAACATATATCATTCCAAAAAAAAGTCTAAACTTCTGTAGGACTGGTGATGCTTTACAGCATGGTACACCTTGCACAGCTCCGCAGCAATTATCTTGTCATCCAGGGGCGACGAAACTTCGCGGGAAAATGTCCTCATTAAAGAGTTACCTGCCGCACGTTTATTACTTTGTTTATCTGTACCCGCATGCCGTTCAATTGCAGCTTTCCCCTGACTACTTACGTCGACATCACATCGACAAAGTGTGCAGAAGCCATGGAATAAGTCTCGACTGCTGTTTGTTATAAATTGGTGCTCTTTTATCCATTCAGAATGAAAGGAGGTCTTGCATTTTAGCATGATGCCAACTTGCTGTCCATGTCATGCCGCAGCAGCACATGGACCCTTGTTTACTTTTTGAACCAATGATAAGCAGATTTGTATCCGACACCGCTCTTAGCCAATCATTTGATATGTTACTGCGTCGGGGGCATTTTTTGATGGTCTATGATTGGCCATTACGCTGCAGCCCAGCAAAGATGAAAAAACTCCGCTCTTCAAGCCTATAGTGCCTCAAAAAGGAGGACGAATAAGTGTCCGGCTTGATGCTGCGCCGGATGCCGGACAGGGCATTAAAAATCCGGACTGTCCGGCCTAAATCCGGACACCTGGTCACCCTAGCTGTGGGATGTTCCATATAAGTGTTTGATGAGCATTCCTCAACTTTATCAGTATTTCTGCCACCTTTCCCAACTTTTTTGTCACGTGTTGCTGGCATCAAATTCTAAAGTTAATGGTTATTTGCAAAAATAATGTTTATCAGTTTGAACATCAAATATGTTGTCTTTGTAGCATATTCAACTAAATATGGGTTGAAAATTATTTGCAAATCATTGTATTACGTTTATATTTACATCTAACACAATTTCCCAACTCATATTGTTTTGGCAAACTCTACAGAAGGCCAGAGCCTTCACCCACACAGAAGGCCTCATGTCCAAATATGGGTTTGGCTCCCATTTCCCCCAGAGGACACACATGGAATTACAGACACAAAATCCCAACAGCTGAAGACCATCACTAATCAGGAAGGCTCTCACCTGAAGCAATCAAAATCCACTCCTTTTAAGTCTGCAGCTCCAGCTCAAACTTCAGGTCAACAAACACTGCTCGAGGACAAAATTACCAAATACAGAAGAGGCCAAAAAACACTGCTCCAGGAGAATTGACCAAATACAGAAGTGACAACTGTTTACAGAGATCAGGGTGGCTGACGGTTTTTCAGCTTCCAGTTTTTCAATGAAAAAAAAGAGACAAGTCCAAAATAAAAGGAGAAACAAAGATTTGTCTCATCATTGGATTGAAACAAGGAGTGAAGTCCCAGTGAAACCCCTGGTCAAAATTTCAAAACCCTTTTCAAGTTAGGGGAGAACAAAAACAAACAAACGTAACTTGACACATATGGAAACGGGGTTTGTAGTTCCTGCGTCAACTGTCAGAAATCATCTCGGGAAAGGTCGTCTCCGTTGCACTTTGCCCTCATCGTCTCGACCTGACTGCAGTTTGTCGTCATAACTGTGTTGAGCTGGCAAATGCTCACATTCAATGGTGTCTAACACTTTGGAGAGGTTTTCTCCTCATGGATAAGTCCTATATTCCTCTGTTCAGGGCAGATGGCAGACAGTGTGTATGACGCCGTGTGGGCGAGAGGTGGATGATGTTTAGGTTGTGGATGGAGTTGGGTAACAGAATGATGAGGCATATTTTAAGGACTACCAACACAGGTGCATTCTTTTGATGACATGTGGACGATCCCACACAGAGATACCGTCACGAAATCTTGGGACGTATTGCTGTGCAATTTGTCCAAGACCAACATCTCATGCTGCCGCATGATCCATACCCCCATGTTGCAAGGATCTGTACACAATTCCCGGAAGCTGAAAACATCCCTCAACACGTCACTCATTGAGCATGTTTGGGGTGCTCTGAAACAGCATACTCAACAGCAAGTTCCGGTTCCTACCGATAACTACCAACTTGGCACATACACTAAAAAAGACTAGATAAATATATTCACATACAAATTCAAAAAGGTACACGGAATTTGTATCGTATCTTGTTAAATATGAAAGGTACCCGTCCTTATTTAAGACAGTCTTCATGTCCGGAGTTAATTACCATTAACAACAACAGTTGGGAATGTTATGATTGGAAAATTGGTTATTAGGGCTACGAATTTTGGGGCACAGCACGATTCGATATGATTATTGGGGGTAACGATTCCATTCACAATCGATTCTCGATTAAAAATCTATATATATATTTTTTTTTTAACAAAACATTGGATGCCCACTCTATGATTAACTACATTTTCAATAAAACAGATGAACAGCTCTGATCAATCTCTGTATTACTTTAATAAAAAACTGTTTTTCTTTAATAAAATCCCTCCCAAACATTTAATAAAGTCAGATACTAATAAGGCAACAAGTATCCCACATTTCTCTTTTCTAAAGTAAATCTGTACAGCAGATATGAGCATTTACATTAACAATATGGTTTGCCAGACTGGCTGGATAGGACAGATTGGGAACAAAAATAATAAATACATTTTTTGAATTGATTAAGAATCCATTACAAATAGGAATCATCCATCCATCTATTTCCTACCGCTTATTCCCTTTTGGGGTCGCGGGGGGTGCTGGCGCCTATCTCAGCTACAATCGGGCGGAAGGCGGGGTACACCCTGGACAAGTCGCCACCTCATGGCAGGGCCAACACACATAGACAGACAACATTCACACTCACATTCACACACTAGGGCCAATTTTAGTGTTGCCAATCAACCTATCCCCAGGTGCATGTCTTAATCTAAAAATAAATGTGTTTGCTGCATTCCAGACTGCTGGCAAACAGGACTTAATCCTACTTACAAATATATTGTCCAGACTTGAAAGTTTTCCAAAACATGGCCAAAAGCCTCAATAACCTTGAACTTTAGCAATAATATAACTTACTCTGTTGACAACAAACGTGTAAAGTCCATGGGGTTTTGTTCATGTTTTGTCATTTTACCAAATTACTTCAAGCGACAAATTCTAATCTAAAAAAAACCATCTAACAACATTGTGCTAAGTGTGTACAGTGTGCAATGTAGTAACAGACATATTCATAATAACATGTAATACTTACAGTAGTACTAGGGTGGCTACTTCCGTCAACAACATAGGGGAGGGTGTTATGCGTTTGGTACCCAAATCAAGGCAGAATTTGTAAGCGCCTTCGATAATTATCATGTAACATTAGTGCTAAATGGTTCATGGACAAAAATAATAACATAACAGTAATTTACAATGTTCGCATTCACTGGACTGTCATCTGATAGGATGGTTATATCTTTCGGTGCAAGACTTGTGCTCCCAGTTGAGCTGGTCATTTCAAAATAGTTATTCGGTAAAAATTATTCAAGAAAATGGGTATCTTGCGTAGTCTTCGTAGCAGCAGTGTCGGATCTAGGAGACTAAGTATCCATCGCTTTGGTTGGTCCGGATTTTTACCAACATCTCGGCAACATTCTAGTCTACACGTGTAAGACAATTTATGACCTATCAATAACTTTTCCAAACTCAAAGAAGCAGCTCCACTGGCTACCATTACCTCTTGCAAGTAGCCAGAGAAGCAGTGTGAGCAAGGCCTTGTCACTTTGCCAAAAAAGTAGTTCCTCTTTGTTAGCTCAGACAAAAAAAAAAAAATGTAGATAGAGCTTGTTTAGTATGCAGGTTACGGCATATAAATGGAGCCTTGTTGAAGGTTTTTAGTGTTTTTTTTAGAGGGATTGATAGGCGTAATAGATAAAATTACCTGCATTGTTAGCCACCTTGAGCTACCAGTTTTTCACTATCTAGAACGCCAAGAAAAGAGAGAGACTTGTCTTTTTGTCTTACAAAGGGGGTTTGTGGATGGTGGGCAAAATTACCCCCAAAACGTGCATACTCCTTTAAACAGTGTAGCAGCAGTTCAAATGAAAGAAAATCATCCGTTTTGTCCCAAAACAATTCATTGTTTGTACAGAATGTTGGGACTTGGAAGTTCAACAGAACAGTAATTTAAATATTTCAATTTGGCTTTAAACGAAATAACAGAATAGATTACCAATGCAAATAGATGGCAAATACTTAAATAATGCATTTGATACAATTAATCATATTTTGATCAAAGCGTTGAACAGTCTGGCATCAGAGGGTTGGTTTTGATCTGGGTGAGAAGCTACAGCACTTAAATAACAGGAAGCAATACATGAAGCTCTGGGAACACACGTCTAAAACACTAAATATATCCTGTGGCGTACACCAGGGATCAATACTGTGACCAAAATTGTTCAATATCTTTTGTAAAGTTACAAAACACTTAAAGTTTGTATTTTTTGCAGATGATACAACTGTGTTTTGTTCAGGAGATAACACATTGGAAGCGAGTACAAATAACAGAAGAAATGAGTAAATTAAACAGATATGAGGCAGGGTCACCAGAACATTTTTTTTTTTTTAGAATTGTATTATTTATGATGTAAATTGTGTACAAAATTGAGAACAGGTGGTGAACAAAAGGGTTAGCGATTGCTACGAAATGCAAAAAAGGTAGGATTAAATAAGCTCTGCTTCTTCCTTTTCGAATATGTTGAAAAAAGAAACTGGAAATTGTGGTGTATCATGTAGTTCGAAATATTCCTAAACCATACAAATTAGGTTTGTACGGTGTACCGGTATTAGTATAGTACCGTGATACAAAAGGAATCATATTCGGTACTATACCGTCTCTGAAAAGTACCGGTCACAAAGGACAAACTTGCAATGAGAAACATATGTTTAATGTACCCTAAGATTGTTTGTTAAAGAAAAAAAGCACCTTTGACTACAACCTCAAATGAAAGGGGCAACGAGTCGGAATTGATCCCATGTCAGCTACTGGATGTAAACCTCAAGGCTACTGTTTATTTATTTATTTGCACAATATAAACAGCACAAATGGTAACATTGTTAAAAATACAGAGACAAGAAATGAGATATGACAAAAACGTAATAAGAAATAAATGCAGGTGAGAAAAGAAACCCATAAATGGCTTAAACAAGGTTCTCACCTAAAGCAGTAAATGAACAAACACAATTAAACACAGCATACGAAAAATAAAAATATAAATAGTTACTAATAGGGCAGTACGGTGGAAGAGGGGTTAGTGCGTCTGCCTCACAATACGGAGGTCCTGAGTAGTCCTGAGTTCAATCCCGGGCTCGGGATCTTTCTGTGCAGAGTTTGCATGCTCTCCCCGTGACTGCCTGGGTTCTTTCTGGGTACTCCGGATTCCTCCCACTTCCAAAGACATGCACCTGGGGATAGGTTGACTGGCAACACTAAATTGGCCCTAGTGTGTGAATGTGAATGTGAATGTTGTCTGTCTATCTGTGTTGGCCCTGCGATAAGGTGGAGACTTGTCCAGGGTGTACGCCGCCTTCTGCCCTAAACCCAGCTGAGATAGGCTCCACCGACCCCGAATGGGGCAAGCGGTAGAAAATTGATGGATGGATGGATAGTTACTAATAGCTTTGAAGTTCAAATTACAGGACAGGAATTGTGTCAACATGTTTAAACACTTTGCTTCATCTTTATCCTTCTCAGATGCGATAAATTGAGCAAATGTAAACATGCGATGTTCCTCAATGTAACTCAATATGCCCTTTTCCACCAACAGTTCCGGAAATTTTGGTTCCTAGCAGTGTTAATTTTGTTGACGAAAAATTTTTGTCAGAGTTATCGTGAACTACCTTTTTTTCCTGACTAAAACGAGACAATAACTAAATAAAAAATAATTTACGTGGACTAACACGATGACGAGGTGTATTGACATATTCGTCAACGAATAAAAACGAGACGAAAATGTCTGCCAGAGACGAGATCCAATCGGAACTCATTTCGTTAGGAAGAGGCGGGAGGAGTTGGGAAGAGAACCAATCAGAGCGACGTGGTAAGGAAGTTATGTAAACGTAGTTTGCGTTTGAGACTGACCCGGGAATGTGTTGCAGAAGACAACATGTCAACGCCGGGGAGGAAGAGGAGAGAGGACATATGGGGAAATTTTATATTTGACGTCAAAGATAACAAGACGCAGTGTAAGAAATGCAGCGCGAGGTTTACGGGGAAAAACACAACAAACTTAAAGCGACATTTACAGTCGAATCACCCCGAAATCCACACACAGGTAAGCATTTTCCATAGCATACAACTCACTCGACGTTATCCCGTTTATTACACGGCTTAATTGTGAAATACTAAATTTGAGACATTATTTTCATCAAAATACGACTTGTATCGTTGATTTTTCCGCTGTTTTGCTTTGACTTTCAGAAATTGAAGGGAAAGTTTATATATTACCCTTTAGTCGACTAAATCTACTGTAGTTTTCATCGACTATAATCTTATGATATTTTGTCAACTAAAACTAAAACAATTTAAATAACTAACTTATGACTAAAACTAAATTACATTTTAGTCAAAAGACTATGACTAAAACTAAATCAAATTTTGCGGTCAAAATTAACACTGGTTCCTAGAACCTCTATTTCCTGAAAGTAAATGGTCTAGTAGAAGTGTGTGGTTTGTGTTTTTACCACATTTCACAGTTCTGGGTAGTTTATAAAAAATCAGGCTATTGACGAATGGAGGAGTGATTTTTTTTGGTTTAGTTTATTAAGGATCCCCATTAATCTACACCGCAGTGGAGACTATTCTTCCTGGGGTCCGGGGTAAAAAACATCACATAACCACAAAACTAAAGGATTACAATGCAGTACAATATGATCAATATTAACATTTTGTAACACAAAAATAGCAACAAGAAAAAAACACGACTTGGAGTTTACATAATAATGTTCATAGCAATATAAAAATAGATATATATTTTTGGCAAAATATACACATTAGTGAACCCCAAAAACTAAAACTATTCTAAGTGATGAAAACTTACCACAATGAATGAAATATGCCATAAAGTACATACATAAGATAATATCAATATAAAAACGATAACCATAAACAAGAATGAATTCAAGCAAGAAATACGTCAAAAGGAGATAAATGAACCAGTCGTGACATTAAGTACAATCTAGACTAATCTCTTTCTGCAATACTTCTCCTCTCAGTCTACTCTTAAAACCCACTCTGCTGGAGAATGATATTGTGGAAGTCTATTCCGGTATATTTCTACAATGATGTCATGTAAATAAACGGGCAAAATTAGGTCAAAGTTATCTTACTAAAAAAGTAAGTAAACTAAATACAAAGCAAGCATATACAAAACTATATGATTTATAAAATAAGGTGTGCCAGATCGTTCATAAAAAGTCAGTCAGAAATTTGTTGTTTCAAGAAAAGATTAATGATTAGGGTCAGGTGAGTCCTTTGGTCCATTTCAGATGTAAATAATACAGTCTATAAGTAAAAAGCGTCAAGGTTTATCTCACGTTGACAATACAAACAAATCGGCTTTAGCGTTAGCTGGTTAACATTCGTTTTCTGTTCACTTGGGTTGAGGTTTATAATTTACACATGGCTTGTCACTGGTGTTGTCCTGATACCAATATTTTGGTGCCGGTACCAACACGTATTTTGATACTTTTCGGTTCTTTTCTACATAAAGGGACCACAAAAAATTGCACTGGCTTTATTTGAACAAAAAGTCTTAGGGTACATTAAACATATGTTTCTTTTTGCAATTTTGTCCTTAAATAAAATAGTGAACATACTAGACAACTTGTCTTTTAGTAGTAAGTAAGCAAACAGAGACTCCTAATTTAGCTGCTTACATATGCTGTAACATATTTTCATGTATATTCTATTCTTGTAAACATTATTAAAGATAAGTGGTAGAAAATGAATTGTTAATCTACTTGTTCATTTATTTGTTTTAATATCTGATTACTTTCTCTTTAAAAATGTTTTATGCACACTGCTGTTAAAATGTAATAATCCCTTATTCTTCTGTTGTTTGGATACTTTACATTAGTTTTGGATGATACCACAAATTTGGGTATCAATCCGATACCAAGAATTTACAGGATCTTATATTGGTCATATTCAAAGTCTTCATGTGTCCGGGGACATATTTTCTGAGTTTCTAAACATAATATACATTTTAAAAAATTAAAGATGTTGTGAAGCTCAAAAATATTGATGTAATCATCGTAGTATCGACTAGATACGCTCCCGTACTTGGTATCATTACAGTGGATGTCGTGGTGGATGTGTAGATCTAGTACTTTTTAGAGGCGGTATAGTACCGAATATGATTCATTAGTATTGCGGTACTATACTAATGCCAGTATATGGTCCAACCCTACTTATCACTGACTATTTGTACATGTAATAAAGGAAATAATTAATAGTTGATATTTTTACCTTCATTTCACTCGTGTGCTGCCTCCTTTAATTCACATTTATCCAATGAAGTCAGAGTAATAAGCAATTGAGGTCATTGTTTCGAGTCCAGCTTCATACTCCTCCGTAAATACGTTTAAACTAGTCTGCTCACTTCTCGTAGCTTCGCGTATCAAAATTAAGTTTGTAAAAAATATTACTTTTAATTGCATACGTGTAGTTGAAAGACTACGGCTGAGTAAAAACACTCCGTAATAGTTCCACTGATCAGTGTTCTTCAGCACAAAGATGCCACACAAAAGTTCCTTTTGTTTTTCTTTTGGGTCCTGGACCGAATTCATGAGAAATCTGCTAACACATCAATGCATCTATGGCAACGTCCTCTCCTACCTCAAAGACCTAGTTTCCCCTCAAATTCTCACCCGCAACCTCCGCTCCTCAAACACCAACCTCCTCAAACCCATTAGGACAAACCTACAAACAATGGGCCGCTGGGCTTTCTGCTCGACCGCATCCGAATTCTGGAACGCTCTCCCCGACCATCTTGGAGCACCACAGTCGGTCGACTGTTTTAAGAAGGGACTAAAAACCAATCTTTTTAGCAAAGCTTATATCTAATTTCTCTGCCTTCTTGTTTTTAAATGCACTGCTTGCCTATCTGTTGTATGGTAATGGTAAATGGTGAATGGGTTATACTTGTATAGCGCTTTTCTACCTTCAGGGTACTCAAAGCGCTTTGACACTATCTCCACATTCACCCATTCACACACACATTCACACACTGAAGGCAGGACGTGCCATGCAAGGCCCTAACCACCATCAGGAGCAAGGGTGAAGTGTCTTGCTCAAGGACACAACGGACGTGACTAGGTTGGCCGAAGATGGGGATTGAACCAGGAACCCTTAGGTTGCTGGTACTGCCACTCTCCCAACTGCGCCACGCCTTCCCCTTTTATCCAGTGCTTTCATGTTTTTATTTCTATTATATCAATCAATCAACGTTCATTTATATAGCCCTAAATCACTAGTGTCTCAAAGGGCTGCACAAACCACAACACAAACCACTATGACATCCTCGGTAGGCCCACATAATGTTTCTATGTTTTATCTAGTTTTTATCTAGTGATTCTCATGTTTTTATTTCTATTTTAATTTCATATCATATATTCTACCTTTTTATTTGTATTTTTTTACTATTTTTATACTTTGTAGCACTTTGAGATTTTAACAAATGCAAAGTGTGTTCATTATTATTATTAATAATAGAAATGAACAAGTGTCCTTGCATACTCCGAAATGGCAGATTCGTGTTTTTGAAAAATACGTTTATGAAAGTCCACAAAGGTGTTCAACCAATCAGCGTTAGACAGCACAGCCTTCCCCTGAAAAGCTTAAGGTGAGCTTTGAAAAGTCCCACCAAGCTCAGAAGAACTCAGAAATGTTCCTTTAATCCATTTTCTACCGTTTGTCCCTTTCGGGGTCGCGGGGGGTGCTGGAGCCTATCTCAGCTGCATTCGGGCAGAAAGCGGATATACCCCCGAAATGTTCCTGAAGAACTACAGTAAATCTACCTGGGTAGTTTTTGGTGGAACTTTATTTGAAATGGGTGGAAAAGGGCCTAAGTTCCTTAATGACTGTTGAACTGAACCACGGCCATGTACTGGATTCTACAGATGTGGTAAATGTCTGGGCCTCCAAGGATATTTAAAAAAATATTTTCAATATCTTGTCAGAACTAAAGAAGTCACGTTGACAGAACATTCAAACTGACCACATTAAAAGTGTCTTATCATTCTTTCTCTGTGTCCTTTGTTGTCTTGTCTTTTTCAGGCTGGAAGTTAAATCCAGTGGTCAGTGCGGTCTACAGCCCAGAATTCTATGCAGGTAGGAGGACATGCCATTTTTCATTTGTCACTTTCTCCTTTTACTGTTGGCTTCTTTCTCCTTAACATGTTCCTTGTTCTGCAGTTTCTTCCACATCCCCGTTTTTCCTTCCATCTCATTTTAACCTTTGCACCTCTTCCTCCACTGCTTCCTTCCCAAGCAACATGCAACCAGGCAAATTCTGTTTATAGCTTCAGAACTCTGTTGATTTGCACAAATATAACCACAGACTGTCAACGCTCCTGCAGAACAAACACGCATTTCGCTACCCCCGCCGCCGCCCACACGCCACTGTTAATCTTTATCATCCTCGCATTCATCTACCCCCACGCCTTCATTAATGACGGTCATTAGGTGAAAAAGACATGGATTTTGTGGTTAGAACCAAAGAAAAATAACAGTACAATAGATCGGTGAAGTGAATTAAAAGGCAAGAGGGAAGCAAACCTAATTGTCCAACACAACATTAAATCATGTGAAATTCATTTTGTAGAAGGGATCAATATTTTTTATTTCCCAGAGGAGCCATTATATGAATCGTCTTGAACTACTTTTATTTTGAAATGGTCTTGCATTGATTCCTTTTAAATATCCAAAATATATTTAAGTGTCTTGGTTTGTGCGTAAGTTATGCAACACTCTAAAGCAGGGCTGTCAATCTCATTTCAGATCAGTGGGCCAAGACTGGTAAAATCACGGCACAATAACTTAAAAATAAAGACAACTTCAGATTGTTTTCTTTGTTTTAAAATAGAACAAGCACATTCTAAAAATATACAAATCATAATGTTTTTTATTTTTACACGTACATGTTACGGTTGATAGTATTGTTTCTTAATTTGTTGTTATTTATACTTTGTGAATAAATATTGTCAAATAGGCGGACTTGAGTCTGGAAGAGTTTTAAAATACTCCCCTAGGTGTTAATTTTTATTCTATCAGAAGATTAAATGAATAATAATGTGATTTACTCATTTTCCTCAACTAATTAACTATTAACACATGGTTTATTCTATACATATGTAGCATAACCACAACAAAACTTATGAATTTGGACTTATTTTATGAATCACACATGAAGTTAGAAGGGGATACATATTATTTCAGCATATTCATGTGCGCCCAGAAAATGTGTTCCCAGTCGTAAGTATAACACGAAATGTACATATTATCAAAGCATTTATTTGGGTAGAAATGTCATAGGTTACATTAACAACATGTTTGACAATTAAGGCATGGATGTAACAATCCACATTTTTTAGACTATCAATAATAAGCAGAGTAAGTATGTACTGTCTGACAGCAGGGGATATAAAGAATTGCGATCGCGACTTTTGGTAGACACATATCGAACAGCAGTTCATTCAAAAATTTCAGCTCATTTTAGCAAACTTGTCTCACAGGCCGAATAAAACTTGTCCGCGGGCCGTACGTTTGACACTCCTGCTCAAAAGTAATCTTTTACTCTACTTTTTTGTCAAAACTAAAGGAATACAACTGTGTTTAAAACTGAAATAGTGTGTATAGAGTATCAGAAACCTGTCACAGCCTCAGCAAATAACCACAGGTTGTGGTCCATTGCTGGGGTGTCACACTCATTTTAAATTGGGGACCACATGGACAAAAAACTGCTCCCAAGTGGGCCGGACTGGAAAAAACACGGCACAATAACTTAAAAATAAAGACAACTACGGATTGTTTTCTTTGTTTAAAAATAGAACAAAATGTACAAATCAAAATGTTGTTGGTTTTTTTTTACACGTACGTGTTGCGGTTAATAGTATTCTATCTTTTTTTGTCGTTATTTATATTTTCAGAATAAATGATGTGATAATGATCATCAGACAACTCATTGGTGTTCATTTTCAATCCATCAAGATGAAAAATATATAGATGTTATTTATGTAGTTTGATAATTTTCCTCGACTAATGTACTAACGTGGTTTATTTTGTACATATATAGCATCATCTACAGCGATACAAATAATTGCTGTTACTACATCTAGTGGACACATTTAGAACAGTTGTTTCTTTCATTAAAACATTTCAGGTTCACTTTTATACTTAACAAATTCATTCTTGAATTGATGAACGTGGACCTCGACTTAAACAAGTTGAAAAACTTATTCGGGTCTTACCACTTAGTGGACAATTGTACGGAATATGTACTGTACTGTGCAAATCTACGCATAAAAGTTTCAATCAATCCTGCGCGCCGGATAAAACATGTTCTGGCCCTAGGGCTGTATGTTTGACACCCCTGATCTACATCAACAATTTGATTTTTCTGAGAACAGGTTGAAAAAAAAGTTGATTTTTTTTTTTTTCTTTTTTTTTTTTTATCAATTAAGAATCATTTCAAAAAGAATCATAATTAATCTGAAAGTACATTTTTTGGACACCTCAATTATGTATAGCAGAATGAAAGAAAAGGAGTGAACTCTCATGTAATCCATCCACTCTCTACGTACGTTCCTTTGTCTCTGCGGACCAGACACACACAGAGAAGTCGAGGCACGAAATGTAAACATTAGGTAATATCGTAAAAATAGTCAAAATCATCCCCAAAATCTACCCACTGTTCTTTTATCACATTTCGGGCATTTCCTGAAAATCCGCTCACAACTTTTTGAGTTTCGTTGCGAGCAGATGCAAAAACAAACCATTGCGGAGGCAAATTTAGACGCAGGAATATTCATACTGTAATACATGTGTACACATTTAAAATGACGGCAAGATAACTTAAAAACATAGACAACTTCGGATGGTTTTCTTTGTTTAAAAATAGAACAAGCACATTCTAAAAATGTACAAATCATAATTTTGTTTTTTTTATACTTACATGTTGGGGTTAATAGTATATCTTTATTTGTCGTTATTTATATTTTCTGAATAAATAATGTGATAATGTTCATCAGTCAACTCATTGGTGTTAATTTTCAATCTATCAAGATAAAAAATATATCAAAATCAAATTACAGTATGTTATTTATGTAGTTTGATCATTTTCCTCGATTGATGTACTAGCGTGGTTTATTTTGTACATATGTAGCATCATCTACAAAGATACAAAGAATTGATATTGCAACATCTAGTGGACACATTTAGAACAGTTGTTTCTTTCATTAAAAAATTTCAGGTTAATATTTATACTTGGCAAACTCATCCCGCGGGCCGGATAAAACCTGTTTGTGGGCCTGATCCGACCCTCGGGCCGTACGTTTGACACCCCTGATGTAATGAGTTTTGTTCAGTCTGTACTTAATTCTGTTTGATTTGAGCTGTAACCTGAGATGTGGCAGTGTATTGCGGGAAAGACATATCAATGTAACTATCAGGGTTGCCAGGGCATGTGGACTTTAAATCAAGGTGACAAAAGATGAATAGTAACAATTACCAGTGATACTCCTCTCCTTTCTCTCTCTGAGAAAGTGTTATCCTTTGGCCCAAACCTTCCATTTTTCATCAGGTCAATAAATGATTCACTGTTTCTATTACCATTTCATTATATTTCCCTTTTGAAGAGTTGCATAATTAGAGGCGGAAATCATTCCTTGGGCTTCCTCTTCACCTCTCTCAAATTACTCGCCATGTCTTTGCCCATTTAGATGAGAGATAAGTTAATAACGGCACCCTTGTAACAGTCGTCTCTACTGTAGCTCAGAGTTTAATTTATTTTATGACACTTTGTTTCCAAAGCGATGGTGTATACCAGGCATTTTAAGCCATCAAGCATTCTAATATCTGCTGTGTATAGTTATCAAACTGAAATGATGTTTTTTTTTTTGCATGTTTTAAAAAACAAGGATTTAGTAATAATAATCATATGTCATAGTCGAACACTGTAAGGCAGGGGTGTCCAAACCAAGGCCCGTGTGGCATATGTGGCCAACAAGCCAGAAAATGGTATAAATATTCAAATATTCAGCGGGTTAATAGCTGCCGATATCAGTGGCCATTTGTTGTATGTCAATGTGAATGGGTTGCACAGCATTTACTTATATGAGCCAATTCGTACGAACTTCCCAAGTCAAAACTAAATTCAACTAAAACAAAAATTAAACAAATAAGGTCACATTAGTGTTGTCCCGATACCAATATGTTGGTACCGGTACCAACATTATTTTGATGATTTTTGGTACTTTTCTAAATAAAGGGGACCACAAAAATGGCATTATTGGCTTTATTTAAAAAATATATATATTACGGTACATTAAACATATGTTTATTATTGCTAGTTTGTCCTGAAATAAAATACTGAACATACTAGACAACTTGTCTTCTATTGGGAAGTAAACAAACAAAGGCTCCTAATTTGGCTGCTGACATATGTAGTAACATATTGTGTAATTTTCCATTCTATTATTTTGTCAAAATTATTAAGGAGAAGTGGTAGAAAATTAATTATTTATATATTTGTTCATTTACTGTTAATATCTGCTTACTTTCTCTGTTAACATGTTCTATCTCCACTTCTGTTAAAATGTAATAATCACTTATTCTTCTGCTATTTGGATGCTTTGCATTAGCTTTGGATGATACCACAAATTTGGGTGTCATTCCGATACCAAGTAATTACAGGATCATACTTTGGTCATATTCAAAGTCCTCATGTGTCCAGGGACATATTTCCTGAGTTTATAAACATAATATACTGTACGGTATAAAAAAACTAAAGAAGATGTTGTGTTGCCAAAAAATATCGACGTAATCATATTAGTATCAACTAGATACGTTACTCTACTTGGTATCATTACAGTGGATGCTAGGCGTTGATTCACCAATGGCGTTTGTTTACATGTTGACGCCGGTGAGCTACGGTTTGTAATGAAGCGTGTTTAGCTATTCTTCGTCCTGCAGGGATGATACCTGTAAGAAACTTACTTTATTTGTAGCCATGGAGACGAGGATTAGTGATTTCGAAGTAGGTAAAACACTGCCGACTGCGGCTAGACTTTAGCCCCTAGCTGGCTAATCATGTCTTAAAGCACCTCTTCCTGGGGGCCTTTCAGTGTTATAACTTCACCTTTATTGTTAGTTTTTAAGCCAAAAGGCGTCCGTTCTCCCTTTTCTGTTCACACACTGCGTTTGCGTGTGAGTACTCTGTGATTGTGCGCTGCCGAACATGCTCCTCTGCTCGTAAACCAGCAATGACATGACGTAAATATATATATATGTATTTATGTGTATATATATATATGTATGTGTATATATGTATGTATACATATGTAAATATATATGTATTTATGTATATATATGTGTATATATGTATGTGTATATATGTATGTATATAGAAATGTTTATATACATACATACACATATATATGTATATATATATATATATATATATATATATATATATATATATATATATATATATATGGTCAAAAAGCGTGGACACCTCTGCTGTAAGGGTTGCGACACAAAAGGAACAAGAAATGATTCCCACTATAGCACAAAATAGTCCTCTACTGAGAGGTTTCCACAGCATAATTACTGTGTTTTCCAAGCTCAAAGACAGAACTGAAGGCTGAAAGAAGTCACCCGGGACACTATGATAAAAGTGTACACATGCACATGCACACAATATCCATGATATATTATGGTGTGTTTAGGTTTGTGCAATCAATGTGTGACATGTTTTAAATGTATTCCCAGTACCAGGTTTTCCCTACCCAGCAGCCAGTGCAGCAGCAGCAGCGGCAGCGGCGTACAGAGGAACCCACCTACGCGGTCGAGGACGAACAGTCTACAACACGTTCAGAGCGGCCGCTCCGCCTCCTCATATTCCGTCTTATGGAGGGTGAGCATTATTTTTTAACTGTGTTTGGTTATTCTACACCCCCCCCTTTGGTCAAATGATTCTTGTTCGGACCCAATGCGCAGTCCTGAATCTCAGTGCTCGTAGGCAGCAGAGCGTTGCATGCCTTGTCTCGCAGCAGCAGCAAGCAGCTCCCCTCTTCCATAGCATGTTGAATTAACCGAGAGGCATGCTCTAAGACGTGTGCTTGAGTCATTCTAAATGACTGTCAATTTGACCTTGGACTGTGGTTTGATGGAGTAAAATGTTAGAATGGGAGTTCATTTATCAAAATGAATGAAAAAAAAACAAAAAAAACATCTCCACAGCCTCAACAACAACTCTTTCAAATGATCTGGCACAAGATGCTCTGGAGAGCTGTGTGTTGAGGGCAGTTTGATATGATTATCTACTTTTCTGTTGATTCTTATTAATTTTTTTTCCTTCGATGACTGCAACCAACGGGCATTAAGGAGGCTGGTTGGGATTTTACTTAAAATTAACTCCAGAGGATTTAGTTTTCCACTGATGAATGAATGGTTCCTATTTATATGGAAAAAGGCTTAAATGCAATAATTGTATGATTTGACATCCAAAAGCAAACCACACAGTGTAAAACACGAGCCGTTGATAACAGCAGGTCTAAAGTCCATTTCTCCTTCTGAGACCCAGCCTATTCAGTCGTGTCCTCTGAGTTCAAAATCAGAAAAGTAAATACAGATGAAACTTCGATTTATGAACTTCATTGCTTCTACAACATGGTTTGCAAACTGAAAAATGTGTATAGTGAAGTAGAGTTCCACATAAGAATCAATATAAACATTAATAATTGGATCTCACCTCGACAAAATTCCTTATTATGGTAAATAACTGCATACTTTATATATATACATACATATACACATACAAAGGGACAAGCGGTAGAAAATGAATGTGTGTGTGTGTATAAATATTTGTATATATACATAAATGTGTATATATACATGTGTGTATATATATATATATATATCAGTGTTTCCCACAGGTCAGGCATCTATTTGTGGTGGTGTGGTCGGGCAGATGGGGGGGATGGGTGGCGGCGGAGGCGATGACCAAGAAGAACGCGGAGTTGGAATATAATTACAACACTTTATGTACACATATATATGTGTATATATATATATATATATATATATATATATATATATATATATATATATATATACACATATATATATATATATATATATATATATATATATATATATATATATATATATATATATATATATATAATATGTAACTACAAGCTCCATTCACAGACAGAGTCCCATTGCTTTTATGAGCGGTCGAGCGAGTCAAAAGCCAAAAAATAATAAAACAAATAAAAATGTTATTTTTATTCGTGGCAGCCGTAGTTCTTTCTTGGCGGGCCGCCACAAATAAATGAATGTGTGGGAAACCCTGTATATATATATATATATATATATATATATATATATATATATATATATATATATATATATATATATATATATATATATAAAACTAACATAATAAGGGGTAACGGCTGAGTATTTTATTTTATTTTTTAACCAAACAACATTACAGCAAGCTTAGATGTCAACACGCACACACGATTTTTGTCGGTGTGCTCCAAAAGTATTTGAGGAATTGTTGAACCCTTTGGGGTTTTGGAGTAATAAACACACATTAGCTTCTTGTAGTCGCAATCCTTCATCGGCTTGTGTCCCGGTAGTGCTTTTTCCTTTGCTGTAATAAAAAGGTCCGCTGTGGCATGTTTCTGGGTCTCATCACATACTAAGGAACAAAGCCCCCGTCGCTGAAAAAATCCTCAAATTGAAAGTGCCGCAAGCCCCTGGCTAACTGGCTTAAATGCTAGCTCAGTGGTTGTCGACCAACCCCAAGGCTATACAGCAAGACTGTGAGAGTTTGGACACATTTAAAGCGTTTCTGACCACACAAAGTGATCTCTTAGACCGGTTCACGCAGTTCTGAGCTGCGTGAGGTAAGACAATTGTTGAAATAAACTCATCTGAAGTGCCCACTAACCTCAAAGCTCTTTAAAATGGCTGTGCACACATGTACAGGACATGGTGGCATCAACATGGCAGCCGAAACGGAATATTTCCATTTAAATTCATTTAAAAAGGGACCATTTTTTTGAGATCCAAATATTTTGGGATACGAACTCAGTCACAAAACCAGTTAAACTTGTAAACCGAGGTAACGCCGTAGTCAGTTGTTCATCACCAAAATGATCCCTGAGCGCGGCCACCGCTGCTGCTCACTGCTCCCCTCACCTCCCAGGAAGTGGAACAAGGGGATGGGTCAAATGCAGAGGGTAATTTCACCACACCTAGTGTGTGTGTGACTATCAGTGCTACTTTAACTTTTAACTTATTGCTCCATGCAAGCTCAGAAGAAGAGTCTCATCAAATGTGATGGAGAGATGCGAGTTCAGTTTAGAAATTCAAATATGCGTAATGTCAGTGTAAAAAGAAAATAATGCACGGAATTTATATTCTTTCATTCGAGTCAGGCCTTTTCCGAATGTGGGTAAAAATCTTTTGGGGTAAAATATCTTCCACTATAACTACTACAGTGTAAACAGTACATTGTAAATAATGTAAATAATTCAATGTATATAGTCTGATGATTAACTTGTGTGATGACTGTATTATGCTGATAGAATCCATTTGTACCATGAATTGATTAACGTGGACCCCAACATAAAGAAGTTGAAAAACTTATTTGGGAGTTACCATTTAGTGGTCAATTGTAAGGAATACGTACTGTATTGTGCAATCTACTAATAAAAGTTTCAATCAATCAATCAATCAAAACATAATATGTCCTATCAATGTTATCCAAATATCATCGTCTAAACACTACAGCACTGCAAACACATTAGACACTCAGATTTAAACGGCAAAATAGCAGAGGACAATAAAAGTTGTCTAAACGTGGTACGTTGCTAGAGTGAGAAATATAGTTGCCAATGGCAGCTTTGTGCATTCCAACTAATCAGACTAATCAAGCATGTTTAACATTTAACATGGTTTTTACTGCTGTATTTATTGTTTATTACAGGAGTTTTGTCACTACCTGATGTTGACACTCGTTTACAATAGCTGCATTTTGAGCATTCAAGCAAGTGGGTTGTTTTGACTGTTCAGTGACTGTAAACAGATGTGGGTCACTTGAAATGCGTTTGTACATTAAGCAAAGCCTGCTCAGTGGCTTTGTGGTTAGAGTGTCTGCCCTGATATCGGTAGGTCGTGAGTTCAAAGCCCGCCCGAGTCATACCAAAGACGATAAAAATGGGACCCATTATGTCCCTGCTTGGCACAGGTTTGGAGTTGGGGATTAAATCCCCTAAATGATTCCCTGCTCCCCGGCGGGTGGACCAAGGGGATGGGTGAAATGCAGAGAGTAATTTCACCACACCTCGTATGTGTGTGGCACTTTAACTTTAACTTTAAATGGACAGTCATAAGAAGAAAAGTGTAAATTTATTAGGAAGGGCTTCAGGAACCTGCCAGTTAAGAGTTCAGGGTCAGCCGCACCAAAAAGGCAGTTGTCTCTCAGACAACTTCCGTTTTAAATTGCAGCTTGACTTTAGCGCGTGGGACACCAAAACCTCTGAGCTTTCTTTCAGCCATCTTTGAAGCAAAATAAAGGATATTGTGGTGGATAAAAAAAAAAAGGTCGAATCGCAACTGACACTGGCTAAGGATTGTTTTACTGTGCACCATTTTAACCTTCACCTGTTTTTGTACCACTATTTTAACTGTTATATTTTTTAAACCACAGACATTTTACCAACCATTTTTAACTTAGTCACTTGGCACTTTAATTCAATTAATGGGATTTGTGCCATAGTTGAAATTATTATTTTGTGCCGTTATTTTAAGGCTTGGTTTTATTTTTCGGCGTATTCCCCTATATTTGTGTGTTGTTGTTGTTTTTTTTTGAGTGTGGGAACATTTGTGTTTTTATTCTCTTTAAGTCTTTTGTAAGTAAACTGGTTTTAATTCTAAGTGTACTGGTTTTAATTCAGAGCTACTGTTGCCTTTTAACCACTTGGTGCCTTGTGTTTTCTATGTGCGATAAATGTACCAAACTAAAGTTCAGTTTATTCTGGCAACCTGTTTTAGCTGTACTATAGTTCTAGCTACTTTTAGAACCCACACCCACTTAGAACTACTACATATAGGAAATCAAACCTGCAGTACAATCCAACCTAAGTGCTTTATCGTCAGTGATGAGGTTTTGGGCTGAATATTTGGGCATGGTCACAATAGAGACATATGTTTCAACTAATGCAGTTGCATTATGTAATTACTTTTGTGGTGCTCATGGGATGAATTAGTAATGTAGACCGTGTATTTTTATCGAAGCATCTGTGTAGCATTGCGTCAAGCCGTTTCCTGTGCTGCAGTGAGGAAATGTTTGGCTCTGCACAAACAAGAACATGATTTGAGCAAAGGCTTCAGTTAACTACCCTGTTAATGGTGCAATCCCACATTTCTACTGACACAGCTCTCTGATTTCCATGATGTCGGAAGCAGTATTGATCATCAGAGTTTGTGCTAACAGTGGGGGAAAGCTGTCTAATGGCTGGTGAAATTGGATCCTTGGTTCTATAAAGAACGGGCAGCATTGTGGCAGAGTGGTTAGTGCCTCACAGCAAGAAAGTCCTGGGTTCTGTCTTACTGTGTGGCATTTGCATGTTCTCCCTGTGACTCCAAACACCTGCATCTTGGCCATTGGCGCCGATCTACATTGCTGCCAGTGGGTGCTTGGTGTGTGTACTAGTGCTGTCCCGATGCCAGTATTTTAGTACTTTTTGGTACTTTTCTAAATAAAGGGGACCACAAAAATGTCATTATTGGCTTTGTTTAACAAAAAAATCTTAGGGTACATTAAGCATTAAATAAAAAAGTGAAAATACTAGACAACTTGTCTTTTAGTTGTACGTAAACAAAGACTCCTAATCAGTCTGCTGACATATGCAGTAACATATTGTGTCATTTATCATTCTATTATTTTGTCAAAATTAAGGACAAGTGGTAGAAAATTAATTATTAATCTACTTCTTCATTTACTGTTAATATCTGGTTATTTTCTGTTTCTATACACGTCTGTTAAAATGTAATAATCACTTATTATTTTGTTGTTTGGATACTTTACATTAGTTTTGTATGATACCACAAATTTGGGTATGAATCCGATACCAAGTAGTTACAGGATCATACATTGATCATATTCAAAGTCCTCGTGTGTCTAGGGACATATTTCCTGAGTATATTAACAAAATATAAATAAAAAAAAAACAAAAGAAGATTTTGGGGTGTTAAAAAATATCGACGTAATCATAGTAGTATGGACTAGATATGCCACTGTGTCATTACAGTGGATGTTAGGTGGGAATCCACCAATGGGGTTCGTTTGTATTGTAGTGTCCCGGACAAGTTGGTGCTGCAAGGAATTCTTTTTCTGTAGTGTTTATGTTGTGTCGCGGTGCAAATATTCTTCCAAAATGTGTTTGTCGTTGTTGTTTTGCATGGTTTCACTATATGGCACATGTTTATGACAGTGTTAGCATCGTTCATACTGCCATCCTTAGTGTGACATGTATGGCTGTTGTTTAAGTATGCCCTTCATTCGCTGGTGTGCCGTTCCGAAGTCAAGATGACTGTGTCTTTAGTTAGTTATGGGGCAGAATGAAACCTTGGTTCGGCTTTGTAAGTTATAGACTATATGTGACTTTTTAAACTATGTAAAACTGACAAATTCGCCACAAAATTAACAACATCAAGATTGATTTCTCCAAATTTTTTTTAAGATTGAAAGTTGCCATCAATTAGGGATCGGCGCCTATGCCTTGTGAATGTGAGTGTGAATGATGTCTATCTGTGTTAGCCCTACGATGAGGTGGCGACTTGTCCAGGGTGTACGCCGCCTTGTGCACCCCCCTCGTACCCCTCCCCACACACACACACACACACACACACACACACACACACACACCCACACCAAGACACCGAGAGGGACAAGCTGTAGAAAACTGATGGAGGGTTCTATGACAAACCGACATCCTTGAGTACTGATACCTCTCTGAAACACAGAGTACTGTGTACTGTACTGAAACGGAGGCTTTTAATTGCGCTATGAATGTCGGACTTTTGCTTTTGTATCATAAAACAAGAGGTTCAACCACAGTTCAAAAGGCACGAGTGGAAATACACTCTTTGTAATGAAATAATTATTTGATGGCTTATATTATCTCTTCCACCCACTGGTACAAAAGTTTAGTACTACAGGGAGTTACATAACGATACACTGGCTTTTTTCCCCAATGTGTAGCATGTCCAGCTCACAGATTTTCATTTCGCAGGGATAATAGCAAGCATAGAAGTAGAATCAAACAACATTTGATAAAAGAATGGGAAATATAATAATAAGGTAATTGGAATGACTGATACTGGTTCCAAATCAGTTTCAGTTCAGTTCAGTTTCAATTTCAGTTTATTTGGAACATGCATACGATACGATGTAATGCATCACACATGACAGCACGTCTGAAAAGGAGTAGGAAGAAGCAGAGTTTATATAATCCTACCCCTTTTCATACCATAGCAATTTTATCCCATTTCCTTGTTCTCTGTAACAGAATAGTGAGCAAATAAATAATCAATGAATAATATACCATAGTAAGCATCCAAATATTAAATACATAAATAATCTGTGTTTCAATAAAAAAAGGGTTCAAGATGTTTATAATTATTGTTCTGTTTTGGATTGATTGAGAAGTTTATTGACATCTTAAAAAATTGAATCCATGTAATGCTTTTAAAAAGGCAAATGGATGGCACAACAAGCCAAAAGGCTCGTTTCCATTGTGGTCCAATAAATATTCATCACATTTGATACATTCAATAAGAAAATATATGTAACCTGTAACATGTATATAAAAAAAAATACGTAAAGAAAATTATAGATTATGTACATAAACACAGTATACATGTCAGGTGATTTGAAAAACAATATATACAAAGAGGGCTTCACGGTGGAAGAGGGGTTAGTGCGTCTGCCTCACAATACGAAGTTCCTGCAGTCCTGGGTTCAAATCCAGGCTCGGGATCTTTCTGTGTGGAGTTTGCATGTTCTCCCCGTGAATGCGTGGGTTCCCTCCGGGTACTCCGGCTTCCTCCCACTTCCAAAGACATGCACCTGGGGATAGGTTGATTGGCAACACTAAATTGGCCCTAGTGTGTGAATGTGAGTGTGAATGTTGTCTGTCTATCTGTGTTAGCCCTGCGATGAGGTGGCGACTTGTCCAGGGTGTACCCTGCCTTTCGCCCGATTGTAGCTGAGATAGGCGCCAGCGCCCCCCGCGACCCCGAAAGGGAATAAGCGGTAGAAAATGGATGGATATATACAAAGATGTACAAGTGTACTTTGTGACCACTTGTAGTTTGAACAAACTCTTAAATTTAATAATTTTGGTGCTTTGTTTGATTTCTTTGGTTATTCCATTCCATAATGTAATTCCACATACGGATATGCCAAAGGTTTTAAGTGTTGTACAAGCATACAAAGGTTTTAAATGAGATTTTCCTCTAAGATTATATTTCTCCTCTTTTGTTGAGAAGAATTGTTGTACATTCTTGGATAGTAGGTTAGTTTGCTTTGTACATCATTTTAGATGTTTGTAAATGCACCAAATTGTTGAATTTCAATAACTGTGATTTAACAAATAAAGGGTTTGTATGTTCTCTATATTCAACATTATGTATTATTCTAATTAGATAGATAGATGGATAGTACTTAATTTATTCCTTCAGGAGAGTTCCTTCAGGAAAGTTACAAAATTTGTATTTTTTGTAACACAGTTCGTGAATGAAGCGCACATTTGCAGTTGTTTCCCCATATTTCTACATAATAACTCAGATATGGTAACACTAGCGAGCAGTAAAGAATTATGAAGTGATTTTTGGTCTCGAACATACTTTATATATTATATTTTTTACATGAGATTTCCAATTCATTTTATCATCAATTATTACACCCAAAAGTTTGGTCTGAGACACAGGTTCCTGCTATTACCCACTTCAAAATTGAGTATTTTCTATTTAATAATCAGTTTTTTGGGGTTTTTTCCGTATGTTCTGCTTGCATTTATAAGGTCTTCATTCTGTCATTCGAGCCATGACACAAAAGTTAAAGTAAAAGTACCAATGATTGTCACACACACACTAGGTGTGGTGAAATTTGTCCTCTCCATTTGACCCATCCCCTTGATGTGAGGGGATCAGTTGGCAGCAGCGGTGCCACGCCCGGGAATCATTTATGGTGATTTAACCCCCAATTCCAACCCTTGATGCTGAGTGCCAAAAAGGGAGGCGATGGGTCCCATTTTTATAGTCTTTGGTATGACTCAGCCGGGGGTTTGAACTCACAACCTACTGATCTCAGGGCGGACACTCTAACCACTAGGCCACTGAGTAGGTAAAAAAAGGTGCATCTGTTACAATGAAGTATAATCCAATCATGGCCCCGAAGCAGAGACCTGCAAACAACTAGGGTAGAATTACGATATTTCATGACCAAGAAGTGCACTATCCTGTGGATGGAACAAAAAAACAAAGGTTAATAACAAAAAGAGACAGCGACAAAAGGTCATCATGACAAAATAAATACATAAACGAAGGAAAAGGGTGGACAAACAATGAGAGAAATGCACTCTTGTAATATAACAATTGAAAAACAATTCCAGACATGAACAATGCTCAAAAGTAGATAAGTAAGCAAGACCAGATCGGAAAAATAAACAGCCTTGCATCTATCAGCATAACTTGCTCCATCTCAGGAACACCAGACATGGGCACTGCAATAGCAGTAAGACTGGTTACAGGTCCCCACATCCGTCGTCTCTTCCAAGGTTTCACATTGTTCTCATTGGTTGGACTTCTTTCTTACCCTGATGTAGGATTAGAGCCGAGGATTTCATTGTTTGTTCGGGCCGTACGTTTGACACCCCTGCTCTACATCAAATATATGATTTGTCTGAGTGGCTAGACAGGACACGTTGAAAAAATAAAGAAGATTTTTTTTATTTTTTTGAATCGATTAAGAATCTTTTCAAATAAGAATCACAATTAATCTGATAGTACATTTTTGGACACCCCAATTAATGTATAGCAGAATGAAAGAAAAGGAGTGAACTCTCATGTCATCCATCCACTCTCTACGTCCCTTTCTCTCTGCGGAACAGACACACACAGAGAAGTTGAGGTGTGTAACGTAAACATTAGGTAATGTCGTAGAAATTATCCAACTCATCCCAAAAAATCTACCCACTGTTTTTTTATCACATTTGGGGCATCTCCTGAAATTCCGCTCACAACTTTGCTAGCAGAAGCACAAACGAACCATTGCGGCGGCAAATAAAGACGCAGGAATATTCATACTGTAATACATGTTTACCTGTCACGGTTTGGTGAGCGTTGCATGCGGCGTGACCCCAAGGCTGCAGAGATAGCAGGCGACGTGCGGGTAAAATAGAATGTAATTGCAACAAGGAGGTGCACAGGAAACAGTCTAACAAGTACAACTAGATGAAACAATTCCTGAAGGAATTGTGTGCGAATGCTCCAATGCTGAAGTTGAAATGAAATCCTGAGATTTTTTTTTTAGAATTGTTGAAGTAGAGCACACAATTCCTAAACAGGCTGAATATTTTGAAGTTGGAACAGTTTGAATCAGATGAAAAATATTGCAATTGTCGATCTTTAAAGAATGTCCCATTGATTTAAATCGGAGTTTCCCAATAAATAGGAATTTCGGGAAAAGCCTTTTTTTTTTTTTTTTTAATGGTAAACAACTTGAATGGTTTTGAATGAGTTGAAATGGTTAGTGTTGACATTTTTCAAATCGGTCGACAAATGATGAAGTAGTAACATGTTGAATTGAGAAATGGTATTACGGGATTCCTGGAATTTCGGGAAAACCGGGAATTTTTCCAGTTCAGAATACAACGTTGGTTTTTTTTTCTGATTAAGAGGAATGTTTTGACGGAAGAACGGTGGAAAAGTTTTAAAAACTGTGGAAGGGGTAGCCACCAGACAACAGGGTGGAAATAGGGCTTTGGAAAACCAGGAATTCTGGTAAATCCTGGATTTTATTTAACTTGGAAAAATGGGTAGTTTAAATTTCCAGAATGGTGGAATGTGTTGAAGGTGGAATGGTTTGAATTGTTTGAAAAATGTCGAAATGGTGGAAGTTTGAAGTGGAAAAATGTCCCGGAAATCTGGGAATTTTTGGAATTTGTCAAGGGAAAGCCCGCGATTCCCGAATAGGATGAACAGTTTGAAGTTGGAATGGTTTGAATCCTGTGATGAGGTGGGGACTTGTCCAGAGTGTACCCCGCCTTCCGCCACATTGTAACTGACATAGGCACCAGCGCCCCCCGCGACCCCAAAGGGAATAAGCGGTAGAATGGATGGATGAATGGTTTGAATCGGATAAAACATGTGGAAGGTAGAGCACGCCAAAATTTGGAGAAGGAGGAGTTGTTGAATAATAAATAGATTTATTTTGGTGTAGAAACCATAAGTGTGAATGCTTTGGAGCATTTACACATATGGTCCAGCGTCAAGAGGCAGGTAACACTGGACGATAAACCCTCTTGATTAGCAATCAGGGACAGGTGTGTCCACTGTCCGCCAATCAAGAGCAGGTGGGGGGAAAAAGGGCTCAGAGGCAGGAAGTCACTTGATGACAACAAACATAACAGGAAGTAGAAACTACAAATACTGTAAGAGCGCTCGATAGGAACTAATGAATTAATGTATTAATTCCAGCAGACATATATAGCAAAAACTTCATCACTCTTTGTAATTTGACAGACATGCAACGGCACCCACTAATAAGGGAAAAAAAGCAAGAATGCTTATCCTAATTTACAATCAACTTATATGTTGGTTATATAGTCCAAGTTTCAACAGCAGATTTGATGGATACATGACAGTTTCAGAACAAGAATAACATATGCTGGAAAACACTTTGTCAATAGCACTGAGCGACCATGAGATTAGCTCCATCTTGCCTGGGTTATTTTTTGTCTTCTGAAGCCTTGTCTGGTGTGTTATGTCCCCTATTCCACAGTGAGTTATTTTGCACCTGTGTCCCACAGTTGAGATTGTCCAAAGAACTAGTCATGTTTTTTCCCAACAACGAATTTTTTACCGCAAGGTTACACACTATTAGGCTTGTAGACAGTTTAATTGAGGGGGATGGCATGGCGCTGTTGGGGGAGTGGCCGTGCCAGAAACCTGAGGGTTCCTGGTTCGATCCCCACCTTCTACCAACCTCGTCCCATCCGTTGTGTCCTTGAGCAAGACACTTCACCCTTGCTCCTGATGGTTCGTGGTTTGGGCCTTGTCTTGTATGCCAGCTCCCGCCATCAGTGTGTGAATGTGGAAAGTGTCAAAGCGCTTTGAGTACCTTGAAAGTAAAAAAGCGCAATACAAATATAACCCATTTACCATTTAATTTCTCCGCTCATAGTTTCACCCTTGCTATGGATAACGTTGGAGCCTTGAATGTGGAATTCACCATGTTATGTTTGAATTTCAGGACACCCCTGAGTTCATGTGGACCATCTCTGAGTGAAAACAGACTGTATATTTAGAGGTAGAGCCCTTTGTTAGGCCATAAACAAAACTTGAAGGCTACTGTATTGATTACATCATTTAGTTTAATAAAATTACTCATTATGAACAGTATGGGGCATAACATATAATTCTAATTGCCTTTTTCTGGAGCTTAACTCTAACACCAAACGCAGGAAAGCGCAAGCATGACCAAAAGTGTCAGTAGCAATACCTTTGCTACCAAACAATGAGCCAAGTTTAAAAAAAATAATCTGAAAATAAAATGAGGAATTAATCTATTGTTCAATATGAAATAAAAACAGTACTTAATTGTTTAAAATTTATTCCAATTAGTTGCACCCCCACTACCTAACGTAAGGCAATAACACCCAATCATGAAGTCAATACACAGAAAAGATATGTGTGGGTAAAAAGAGAACACTGACATTTGAATACACAAAATAAAGTAAGTTAATTTTGTGGAAATCTCCCAGCTTCCTTATCCAGCCTTTACTCAAGGGGTGCCTGCCACCTTCCCCCTTCAACTCTGGTCCTATTATTCCTCGTGGTTGCTAGTCAGACTGTGGACATGGGGATCGCTTAGCAGCCATCCCATTGCCTGCATGACAACATGCACTAATATGGATGTTTTTTTTTTGTTTGTTTTGTTTTATTGTGTGTTTGTTTGTGTTTGCATCCTCTACAGTGTTGTTTACCAGGATGGATTTTATGGTGCAGATATTTATGTAAGTACTGTTCACTGGTATGACATTGCATGCAATCTCTGAACTTACATGGTGTTTTGCTTTCACTTACTTATGTTGACCTGGGATTTAACACGCATCTTGAGATCTCTGAGTTTAAAAAAAAAAACATAGCAGAGACGAAAATATGACAAAAGCGCTTGAAACCGTGATTGTGTAGCGTCTCGTGAGTCCATTCAGCACTGCTTTATGATAAATATAATGATCCCGATTGTGTGCGGAGGAGGTGCTGGATTGCTCCCATAACATTTGACTTGCTTGTCTATCCCATTAGCTCTGTGGCTCCACACTGCAAACAGACAATTTAAAATTCATTAGCAGGCAAGCTCCTGACACTGATGTTTGTATTTGTCAAAGGAGCGGGTTCTAGCCAACAGCAGACTGGATGTGAGAGAAAAAGGGCTCGGTCATGGTGAATTTTTTGGATAATCGTCGTCAAATATGGTCAGTGTCTCGGTTACTTTAATACACAGGTGTCAAACTCAAGGCCTGGGGGCCACACTTAATTTTACGATATTTTTCGGAGTATAAGTCGCACCTGCCGAAAATGCATAATAAAGAAGGAAAAAAACACATAAGTCGCACTGGAGTATAAGTCGCACTTTTGGGGTAAATTTATTTGATAAAACCCAACACCAAGAATAGACATTTGAAAGGCAATTTAATAGGGAACAACAGGCTGAATAAGTGTACGTTATATGATGCATAAATAACCAACTGAGAAGGTGCCTGGTATGTTAACATGACATATTATGGTAAGAGTCATTCAAATAACTATAACATATAGAACATGCTATACGTTTACCAAACTATCTGTCACTCCTAATCGCTAAATCCCATTAACTCTTATACGTCTAGTCTCTTACATGAATGAGCTAAATAATATTATTTGATATTTTACGGTAATGTGTTAATAATTTCACACATAAGTCGCTCCTGAGTATAAGACGCACCCCTGGCCAAACTATGAAAAAAAACGGGAATTCTAGTCCAAAAAATACGTAGTTGGCCCTTGAAAGCCTGGAAATAATATGTATCAATAAAGTACTGTAACTTTTCTGACTCAATGTATTCTTTCTTTTTATTTTGGAAGAAAAAATATATTTATGTACTCCATGTAAGCCAGGGATGTCAAACTCATTTTAGATCGGGGGCCACTTGGAGAACAAGCTACTCCCGAGTAGGGCCGGACTGCTAAAATTGCGGCACGATAGCTTAAAAAAAAAGACAACTTCAGATTGTTTTCTCTGTTTAAAAATAAAACAAGCACATTCTGAAATTGTACAAATCATAATGTTGTTGGGGGTTTTTTACACTTACATGTTGCGGTTAATACGATTCTATCTTTATTTGTCGTCATTTATATTTTCTGAATAAATGATGTGATAATGTTCATCAGTCAACTCTTTAGTGTTAATTTTCAATCCATCAGGATAACATATTAGGTAACACTTTAGTTTGGGGAACATATCCACCATTAATTAGTTGCTTATTAAAGTAAAAAAAGACTTAATTTAGAGTTATTTGGACACTAGGAAACTATATATGAGTTAGGGTTACTAATAAGCAATAATTCTGAGGTTATTTGAGGGAAGATTCTTAGTTAACGGCTTACTGGTTGTATAATAAGGCCATGCAGAATAAGGCATTAATAAGTACTTAAAGGCCTACCGAAATGAGATTTTCTTATTTAAACGGGGATAGCAGGTCCATTCTATGTGTCATACTTGATCATTTCTCGATATTGCCATATTTTGGCTGAAAGTATTTAGTAGAGAACATCAACGATAAAGTTCACAACTTTTGGTCGCTAATAAAAAAGCCTTGCCTTTACTGGAAGTAGCAGACGATGTGCGCGTGACGTCACCGGTGTGAGGGCTCCTCACATTCTCACATTGTTTATAATGTGAGCCACCAGCAGCAAGAGCTATTCGGACCGAAAAAGCGACAATTTCCCCATTGATTTGAGTGAGGATGAAAGATTTGTGGACGAAGAAAGTTAGAGTGAAGCACACAAAAAAAATAAAAAAGCGACGGCTCCAGGCGGCGGCAGTGTGAGCGTTTCAGATGTAATGAGACACATTTACTAGGATAATTCTGGAAGATCCCTTATCTGCTTATTGTTTAAATAGTGTTTTAGTGAGATTGTAAAGTCATACCTGAAAGTCGGATGGCTGCGGTGAACACCAGTGTCTCTCAGAGAAGCCAATGCAGGAGCCAAGATCACAGCTGCCTTTTTGAGCTGCAGGATGAGGTTGCATATTCCACTCAAGTCTCCGATAAGAGCTGACTTAATATCGCAATTTTCCCATCCAAAAACTTGCTTGTTGACGTAGAGAAACATGTTTGCTTGACCGCTCTGTGTTAAAGCTTACAACAAACAAAGAAACGTCGGATGTGTTTCGGTGCTAAAGGCAGCTGCAATCCACCGCTTTCCACAAACAGCATTCTTATTTGACGTCTCCGTTATTAATTGAACAAATTGCAAAAGATTCAGCAACAAAGATGTCCAAAATACTGTGTAATTGCGTGATGAAAAGAGACGACTTTTAGCTGTAAGTGGTGCTGAGCCAATATGTCCTCTCCTACCAATAACGTCACAAACACGCGTCATCATACGCGTCAAAATTCTGCGACGTTTTCAACAGGAAACTCCACGGGAAATTTAAAATTGTAATTTAGTAAACTAAACTGGCCGTATTGGCATGTGTTGCAATGTTAAGATTTAATCATTGATATATAAACTATCAGACGGTAGTAGTGGGTTTCAGTAGGCCTTTAATAATGACTAATTAAGAGCCAATATGTTACTATTTTGTATGTTAATAAGCCACTAATTAATGGTGAATATGTGTTCCTCATACTAAAATGTTATCCAAAAAATATATGTACTCCATGTAATCCAGGGGTGTCAAACTCATTTTAGATCAGGGGCCACATGGAGAAAAATCTACTCCCAAGTGGGCCGGACTGCTGAAATCGCGGCACGATAACTTAAAAATAAAGACAACTTCAGATAGTTTTCTTTGTTTTAAAATAGAACAAGCACATTCTGAAAATGAACAAATCTTAATGTTGTTGTTTTTTGTTTGTTTTACACTTATATGTTGCGTTTAATAGTATTCTATCTTTATTTGTCGTTATTTATATTTTCTGAATAAATTATGTGATGATGTTTATCAGTCAACTCATTGGTGTTCATTTTCAATCCGTCAAGATAAAAGAATTGTATCAAAATCAAATTACAGAATGTTATTCATGTAGTTTGCTCATTTTCTTTGACTGATGTATTCATTTTGTACAAATTATGTTAACTTAAATATTGTCTAAATCTGCAAAAATATATTATCAAACATTCAAATCCATTTTTAAATATAAATAAATACTAATAATGATAATTGCAAAGCAAGTTATTCATCAAAGTTTGCAATGTAAAAGTAGCAATAGATTTCATGGTAAAATTGTGATATTTACTGTGGTTTTTACAGCATTTTTCTCTAAATGAAAAAAACAGTACTTTTTTACTGTAATAAACAGTGGTGTCGTTTTGTCATTTACAGTAATACACCGAAAAATCTACAACAAAAACGCAAACTGGTAGCTCAGGTGCCAAAATCTTTCTTTAAAATTGCAGTTGTTTTTATTCACAGTGAAAAAAAGGAATGAACATTTGACAATAAAATTCTGGCAGCCGTGCTGTTTTTCCATTTACAGTAAAATACACACAATTTTTGGGTGAAATTATTGCAACTTACCATATTTTTTTACATTTTAGTTTTTAAGAAATGTACTAATAAAATGCATTTAAAAATGTGTAATTATAGTATTCACTGTTAGAAGCGACCCCCTGGGGCCAAACATAACTGTGATGTGGCCCTCAGTGAAAACAACTTTGACACCTCTGCTTTAATAATTAAGTAAGAACGTAAGTAATTACAAAAACAAAGAAACATAAAAAGAATACATTGGGTTGTACTGCCACAAATATAATACAGATTGCTTTTAATTATGTCACAGGTGTCAAACTCAAGGCCCGGGGGCCAGGTGTGGGCCGGAACTTAATTTTATTTGGCCTTTGAAAGCCTGGAAATATGTATCAATAAACTACTGTAAGTTTGTATTACTAAATGTATTCTTTCTCTTTATTTTGGAAGAAAAAAATATATGTACTCCATGTAATCGCAAATTATGTTAACTTAAATATTGTCGATTATGCAAAAACATATTACCAACCATTCAAATCTGTTTTTAAATAGAAATAAATACTAATAATAATAATTTAAAGCAAGTTATCCATCAAATTGTGCAATGTAAAAGTAGCAATAGACTTAATGGTAAAATTGTGAAATTTACTGTGGTTTTTACGGCATTTTTCTCTAAATGAAAGAAAATAGTACTTTTTTCACTGTGATAAAACTGTGGTGCTGTTTTGGCATTTTCAGTAATACACCCAAAAATTTACAGTTGTTGATTTGCAGTAAAAAAAAAAAACTAAAACACACTGGCAGCTAAGGTGCCAAAATTTAACTGTAAAAATTGCAGGTTTTTTATTTACAGTAAAAAAAACAAATGTAAATTTTACTGTAAAATTCTGGCAACTGAGCTGCCTTTTTTTTTTTTTTTTACAATAGAAACAGCAGTACTTTTTTTCATTTACAGTAAAATAATTTTTACATTTTAGTTTAAAAAAAAATTCTAATAAAATGCATACAAAAATTGTGTGATAATATCATTCACTGTTAGAAGCAGACCTCTGGGGCCAAACATCACTGCGATGTGGCCCTGAATGAAAACGGCTTTGACACCTCCGCTTTAAAAATGTAGTAAGTACGTAAGTATTTATAAAAACAAATATCAAAACATATAAAGAATACATTGGGTTGTACTGCCACAAATATAGTACAGAATGTTTTTAATTATGTCACATGTGTCAAACTCAAAAGAGTACAACTCTTTTTTGACCATATAATCCTGACAACTGAGCTGCCATTTTTTTTACTGTAAAATAAATGGTGGTACTGTTTTGCTATTCACAATAGTACACTCTACAGTTTTCGTTAAAAAATTACAGTGTTTTTTTTTAGCATGTTACTGGATGGAAAAAAATGGAAAAAACAGTACCGCTGTTTTTCACGGTACAAAACTGGCAGCTGAGTTGCCAGAATTTTACTGTAAAAATTACGTTTTATACTTGCAGTAAAAAAAAACACTGTACATTTCACAGTAAAATTCTAACAACTAAGCTGCCAGTTTGTACCTTGAAAAACGGTATATTGTTTTTTCCCGTTTACAGTAACATGCTGAAAAAAACACTGTAAATTTTACTGTCAAAATTTTTTGCTACTGACTTGTCACTTTTATACTGTAAAATATTTGTTTACTTTTTTACATTGTACGGAAAATGAGAAATTGCATGCAAAAATTCTGTAATAATATCTTTCACTGTGAGAGGTGGCTCTCTGGGGCCGAACATAACTGCGGTGTGGCCCTCAGTGAAAACGACTTCGACACCTCTGAATTATGTGTAGACATCTTTTTTTTAATTATTAATTCAAGAATTATAGTTTTTCTACTTATTTATACCTGAATATTTAGAATATAAAAATGTTTTATTTCACCTTCCAGTGTGAAAACTAATACATAATAGTCCCAAAGACATCAGGTCAGTGATGTCCAAATTGCGGCCCGTAGGCTATTTAGAGGTAGTGTTTTTTCTCCCCCTGAAAATATTCCACACATGATAAATTATGATAATGTATTAGGGCCTTATTGAAAAAAATGTTATTGGAATATCAAATGTTTGAACTAAATATCCCACGAACATTAATAATTATTAAAATGTATTAAGGCTCTCAGGTTTAACATGCTAACGTATGCGATTAATCACAAAATATTAATTGCATTTATCATATATGAACACAGATTAATCATGCAATTTATTTTGACCGTACCAGCTGTTTCACTTCAGCCGCGGATGGTTACCTAAAAGGCGAGGAAGGTTCTTACACACTCAGTGATTGTACGCCAGTGTTTAACACATTTTTTGTGACACTCTGACAAAAAAAACATCGCATTATGGAAAATTATTGATGGTCTGTTTTCAAAGTTAATTTGGATAATGCAAACAAGTAATTTACTCTGATTAATCAACATTAAAAAGTGTGATATATATAATTTTGAAAATTAAACGTTTGACAGCACATCTTAGTACAGGTAGACCTACACTGGAGGGGTTTTTGCATGTTTAGTGAAAATACAAGTAAATAAAGGAGAGTGAATGTTACAAAAAACGGCCCTCACCCTTGTATTTTTTTTGTATTGCATTGATGAAATGCACTGCATTTCAAGATGATGTGTTTTAATTAATGCGGTCAAGCGATTATTTTTTTGGTCAGATTAATGACATATTTGTGGATTAATCATGACTAATCACAGTTGCTACAGTCACTGTACAGTAATACGCCTGCGTTGTTTATCATCCACTGATGTGCTAATAGCATGATTTTATAAAATTTTAGTTTTCAGTATCAAATGGTTAAAGTCGCTCAAAAAATGTTGAAAGGGGAAATAGCAATTACATGTTTTGTTTTTTAAGCAACTTAACGCACATTAAATACTTTCTAAAAAAAACAATGTTGGTAAAATGAATTGCTGAAAGTCACTCTATATTTAGTTCATTGTTATTTTTTAATGTTATTAAGGACAAAATGTTATGCAGAGGTGTACTTATAACAATTTTTGGACAAATAATACTGCAGGGGGTCAAGTGAAGTGAATTATATGGGGGGGGGCGTGTAATATTTTTTCTTCTTATATTGAATCCATTCCCCTTTATTTATATGGCACTATTAACAGCAAAACTGTCTCCAGAGTAGTGCACATAAAAAAGAAAATACAAGTAATCAAATTGCAAGAATTTAAAATGAAACAGGCAACGTTTACCTGTCTCATTTTAAATTGTGTCCAAAATTCCGCTCGCAGGAAAAAAAAGTTAAAAAAATATATATATATTAATATCAAATCAAATAGTAGTACAATTTTTGTAATTTGATTACTTTTACCATTTCAAATCCATTTTCTACCGCTTGTTACTCTCGGTGTCTCCTCGCCCCTCAGGCAAATCATATTGTTTAAAAATGTATTTTCCCATCGATAACGGGACATCATTGCGCTCGGAATATATATATATGTGTGTGTATATATATATATATATATATATATATATACACATACATATATATATATATATATATATATATATATATATATATATATACACGTAGCTGAGAAAAGCAACAGCACCCCCCGCGACCCCAAAGGGGATAAGCGGTAGGAAATGGATGGATGAATAAATATATATATATATATATATATATATATATACATATATATATATATATATATATATATATATATATATATATATACATACACAGCCCGGCCCCCAGCCAATTTTTTTTTAACCCAATGAGGACCCGTGTCAAAAAGTTTGGAGACTCCTGAAGTAAACAATAAGCAAACAAATAATAATACAATTAAATAATGAATTAATCAATAAAATAATCAATAATATATATATATTTTTAAATCAATAGAATAGAATAAAACAATGAAAGACACAGAGGACCACAAGACTAACGGCGATTTAAAAGCCAGGGAATTAAAGTTGTTTTTTAAGACAAGATTAAAAACATTCAACAGTCGGAGCCATTCTGACATGAGGGGGCAGAACTTCCTAAGTTTAGGGCCAACAACAGAGACAGCGGAGGAAAATTAGCTCTTGTGCTAATTCCGGCATATTTACATTGTTGCTCTGTGTTGATGAATATGCATTGTCCTAATTCAAATAAATAAACAGAGAAGGCACTGTCTCTGCAAGTTTTAAACCTCGTTTTAGGCCCCACAAGTTGGAACTGGCCCTTGGACCTCAACACGCGAGCTGGAGCATAAATTTGGCAAAACAACAAATCATTGAGAAGCACTGGGTTAAAGTAAAGAAGCACATGCATACAATTGATTAATTGGGCATTAATCACATGCATTAACCTTTTGAATTTGACAGCCCTAAATCTATTACGCTTGACAGATGTTTCAATCTTGATAAAATGGGCAAAACATCGGAAACTCCCCTTGGTAGGAATCCGGACAGAAAAGCTGAGTTGCGAGAATGACATGGCTGCAATATATCTGATGGAGTAAGTGCTCTGGAATCATTAGACTAAATTTCCCATGTGAGTCTTCAACGTCCCAAGTATCGAAGCCCCACGCGCTTTAATCAGCCGTTCTAATGAGAAAAGAGGATTACACCAAATACGAGGGACACCAGTGTCATTTTACGTGGCCTTTACTGTACTTGAGAACCGAGGAATACTGTACATACTGTACACTGTGTACCGTGGTGTCTGTTGTCACTGATGGTTTCAGCCAAGGGCACTCAAGCAATGCCGTACTACGTGAGCTTAGCCAGGTTTTACAGAGTCCTGATCCACCTGTCTTTCTTTGTTGGATCAGTAAATGTGATGGATGAGAACATTCCGTACGTTAAAGGGAGTCCTGGATGGCCCCACCTTGACCATGTGCATGCACACCAATGGCTCCGTCTTCCATACACAGCGTTTGTCATTCAGTCACCGTTACAATGACTGCTCACCTAACGGGGGCCAGACTGTCCATCTTACCGCCGCAGTCCATCATCACACCTGCTAACCATTCCGCACTTGAAGCCACACTTTATAGCGGTAATAACGCATTGCCGGTGTCAGAGGGGAACAGTGAGGGAGATGGAATGCCCGCGTGAACTGGTCGAGTCTACACCTCGGGGCCCAGGTGCCGTGCACAGGTCTCATTTCCGGTGAGCCCCACTGGAGCCTGCACAATATTCTCCCGTTACAGCCGCTTTTCGTGTAGGAGGGGGTTAAATGTCCAACAATTTAACTGCTAGGTTGATACTTGAATCCCCTTCCAATCGAAAAGACCATTCCATTGTAACGGATGGTACAATGGGGCTGCGCCAAATGTACGTTGGTAAACCTCACTCCCCAAAAACTTTTTTTTATTTTTTATTTTCCATTTATTTAATTGGGACAGTGCACATCAACCAACGCTTAAATAAACAATGTAAATACGTAGGAATTAGCATAAATGCTAATTTTTTAGCCGTAGTCCCGAGTAAGGATGATGTTCGTTAAGAAATTATCGATAACCATGCCATTATCGAATCCTCTTATCAAACCGATACCTCATCGATTCTCTTATCGAATCCAGATAGGTTGTAGTATGTGGAAAAAAATACATTACTTGGTTTGAACAAAGCTCACTTCTATTTTTTAAGAAAAAAATAAAATAAACACAGCAAACACTTCCCTGGTCACTCTGGCTGTCATGTATGTCATCATCTGAAATAGAATAACATTAATGTTATCTTAATTCACATCTTCCAAGCACTAGTTTATGAGACAGACCAGCAAACTGGTCAAACTAGGACACAAAATATCGTTCACGTTGTCAGACACATACAAAAAGGCTAACATTACTGTTAGCCACTGGCTATGCTTAGGTAACGTTAGTCTAGCTAACATTACTGCAGTCCTGGTTGACATAAGAGGTAACGTTAATGTAGCCGAAAGACTACAAATGAACAGATATGGAAATTAACCGGCAGCAGTTAACATTAGTTACTCACTGGCACTATCACTGGGACTGCAGGTTGAAGCAGAGGAAGAGGCGTGGGCTTCATCATCTCTGTCGCTGCTTCTCCACAACACCTTTCTCTAACCTTCAGGTTATGTACGGCTTGAACATGTTTGTTGTTCTGCTCCCCTTACAGGAAAGCGAAGCCTGGCAATAATTGCAGATAGCCATTTCCTTGTCGTATTTCTTAGTAAAGTGAAGCCATGCCTTGGAGCATTTTTTCCGGTCCATTGTTGTTGCTGCTTCCGTATCTGCCACCGAATGACTGAGCTACGTCATTTCCTGTGACGTGCCACAGGACATTTTCTGTGACACGGGATTTGTTCCCAGTGATTCAAATGAAGAACCAAATCTTTTTAATTTACTATAGAGGCTTCGATGTCAGGAACTGTTTCTCAAAAAGGAATTCGAATCCATGGAATCGGTTGTTTTCTTATCGAAAAATTGGGAGAACAGGTTGTCGAACATCATCCCTAGTCCCAAGACAGGTTTCTAAAATAACACAGCAAAACACATAGGACATCAAAACCACTATAACAGAAATAAGAACCAAAAAAAAAAGACATCAAGACTTCAAGAGAGTTGCTTCTGCTAGGCTACAAGCTCGGGCTTTTAGTCCAGTGATCAGCACACTCGCCTCTCAACACGAACAACCAGGGTTCAAGTCCCCGTGGAGAATGAAGTAATAAGGCACGGGGTTACATTGGTGCCGTAACCCGGATGGGAGTGAGGCAGAGGGGGACAAGAGTAACGGATTTTGAACATTTTGATGATTTTACGGACCGTAGATGGTAAAATCCCTAAATTCCTTGCAATAGCTCGTTGAGAAATATTGTTCTAAAACTGTTTGACAATTTTCTTATAAATTGGCATTTCATGGAAGCTGCTTTTATACCCAATCATGGCACCCACCTGTTCCCAATTAGCCTGCACACCTGCGGGATGTTCCACATAAGTGTTTGATGAGTATTTCTCAACTTTATCAGTATTTATTGCCACATTTCCCAATTTCTTTGTCACGTGTTGTTGGCATGAAATTCTAAAGTTAATGATTATTTGGAAAAAAAAATGTTAATCAGTTTGAACATCAAATATGCTGTCTTTGTAGCATATTCATCAGTAGCTGTGGCTACTGATGTAGCTTACCACCACCAGGTGTGAATGAATGTTGAGTCCCGCTTCTCTGTGAGCGCTTTGAGTGTTTAGAAAAGCGCGATATAAATCTAAGTTGTTTTTTTTTATGGGTTGAAAATGATTTGCAAATCATAATATTCCGTTTATATTTACATGTAACACAATTTCCCAAATCATATGGAAACGGAGTTTGTATGTGTGTGTGTGTGTGTTGTGCTCTGAGTTAATGTTGCTGACTAATTTAAAATAATTTTATTTCGTCAGTCTCAAATGGTGTAGTTCGGTTAATTTTTTGGGGTGTTTTTAATAAGAATTTCAATTTTTCTTTAATTTTAGACACATTTATGCACATTTAATATTTTCTGTTTAACTAAAAACATTGATAATACAAGTTATTTATTTTAGGTTGGTTAATGAATCTGTTTTTGTGTTTCCTTTAATGGTAACAATGTCACAATGTTATGCAGAGGTGGACTAATCACAAATTTGTAGAGTAATGATACTATTTATAGTCACGGTACAGTGCTGGGGGAGGGGATTCCATTTTTTCTTCTTTCTTGGTGCGTAACGGAAAATAATTGAGAAGCACTGGTTTAATTGAAGATAGCCAGCGGTAGTGAATGTTTTTTTGTGTGCTGTCATTGTGGAGTGACAAACCCAGGGTGGACCAACAGGCTCCAGCTCACACCTGAAACCCGAAAAAGTGAAACAAAATTGCAACGAAAACAAATATATTGCTCCGTATTTACCACAAGGCTGAAACATACCATGGCTGGGGGAGAGCCTTGCATATATTTTTGGCTTGTGCTTATCGTATAGGAACAGAAAACCAGGACTAAAACTCCCACCATGTTGGAAGAGAACGAGCTGAATAGAAATGAGTGCCTGCGGGTTTTGTCTGTTTTGCCAGTGGCTAATTCCACAACCAACCGCAGCCAGTGTGTTTCTCAAAGTTTATTCATCCTTGGCTGTATGTACACATTAAACAGCAAACACAAGACAGTAACCGCGCAACGATCACAGCCACAGAATAACCCGGTGCATCTCAATCATTTAGAATATCTGCAAAAAATTTAGTATCTTCTAAAATTTTAAAAAGTGTTAAAAAGCCTCATTATTGTTGAGTGGTGGTCGTAGTTATAAATGAACTGAAAACACTTCTACAACCTTTTTTAGTCTAAATTTAACTCACCCACCTATTGGAAAAAATATCACCTATTTGTTAACTAAACATTAAAATGAATGTGATACATCCATCCTTCCATCCATTTTCTACCGCTTATTCCCTTTGGGGTCGCGGGGGGCGCTGGTGCTTATCTCAGCTACAAACGGGCGGAAGGCGGGGTACACCTCATCGCAAATTAATGTGATATCAATCAAAATATCAACTTTAGACTTAGACTTTGTTTTTTTGTCATTCAAACTTGTGAAACAGGCTTGTAGGGATGATATAGCCTCATGTGTTTTTTCCTGACCTTACATGTATGTATGTATGTGTGTGTGTATACTCTCACTTCCAAAGACATGCACCTAGGGATAGGTTGATTGGCAACACTAAAATTGGCCCTAGTGTGTGAATGTGAGTGTGAATGTTGTCTGTCTATCAGTGTTGGCCCTGCGATGAGGTGGTGACTTGTCCAGGGTGTACCCTGCCTTCCGCCCGATTGTAGCTGAGATAGGCGCCAGCGCCCCCCGCGACCCCGAAAGGGAATAAGCGGTAGGAAATGGATGGATGGATGGATATAGATATATATATATATATATATATATATATATATATATATATATACTGTATATACATATATATATATATATACTGTTTTTACATATATACTGTATATACATATATAAATATATTTATATATGTATGTATATACAAACCCAGTTTCCATATGAGTTGGGAAATTGTGTTAGATGTAAACATAAACGGAATACAATGATTTGCAAATCCTTTTCAACCCAATTGAATGCACTACAAAGACAAGATATTTGATGTTTAAACTCATAAACTTTATTTTTTATTTTTTTGCAAATAATAATTAACTTAGAATTTCATGGCTGCAACACGTGCCAACGTAGTTGGGAAAGGGCATGTTAACCACTGTGTTACATCACCTTTTCTTTTAACAACACTCAATTACCGTTTGGGAACTGAGGAAACTAATTGTTGAAGCTTTGGAAGTGGAATTCTTTCCCATTCTTGTTTTATGTAGCGCTTCAGTCGTTTAACAATCCGGGGTCTCCGCTGTCGTATTTTGTGCTTCATAATGCGCCACACATTTTCAATAGGACACAGGTCTGGACTGCAGGCGGGCCAGGAAAGTACCTACACTCTTTTTTTACGAAACCACGCTGTTGTAACACGTGCTGAATGTGGCTTGGTATTGTCTTGCTGAAATAAGCAGGAGCGTCCATGAAAAAGACTGCGCTTAGATGGCAGCATATGTTGTTCCAAAACCTGTATGTACCTTTCAGCATTAATGGTGCCTTCACAGATGTGTAAGTTACCCATGCTTTGGGCACAAATGCACCCCCATACCATCACAGATGCTGGGTTTTGAACTTTGCGTCGATAACAGTTTGGATAGTTCGCATCCCCTTTGGTCCAGATGACACAATGTTGAATATTTCCAAAAACAATTTGAAATGTGGACTCGTCAGACCAGAAAACACTTTTCCACTTTGCATCAGTACATCTTAGATGATCTTGGGCCTAAAGAAGCCGGCGGCGTTTCTGGATGTTGTTGATGAATGGCTTTCGCTTTGCATAGTAGAGCTTCAACTCGCACTTAAAGATATAGCGACAAACTGTATTTATTGACAGTGGTTTTCTGAAATGTTCCTGAGCCCATGTGGTGATATCCTTTAGAGATTGATGTCGGTTTTTGATACAGTGCCGTCTGAGGGATCGAAGGTCACGGTCACTCAATGTTGGTTTCCGGCCATGCCGCTTACGTGGAGTGATTTCTACAGATTCTCTGAACGTTTTGATGATTTTATTGACCGTAGATTTTGAAATCCCTAAATTTCTTGCAGTTGCATTTTGAGGAACTGTTTGACAATTTTCTCACACAGTTGTGGACAAAGGAGTGTACCTTGCGCCGTCCTTTCTTGTGAAAGACTGAGCATGTTTTGGGAAGCTGTTTTTATACCCAATCATGGCACCCACCTGTTCCCAATTAGGGTGCACACCCGTGGGATGTTCCAAATAAGTGTTTGATGCTCATTCCTCAACTTTATCAGTATTTAATGCCACCTTTCCCAACTTCTTTGTCACATGTTGCTGGCATCAAATTCTAAAGTTAGCAAATCATTGTTTTCCGTTTATATTTAAATCTAACACAATTTCCCAACTCATATGGAAACGGGGTTTGTTTATACATACATATATATATCCATCCATTTTCTACCGCTTATTCCCTTTCGGGGTCGCGGGGGGCGCTGGCGCCTATCTCAGCTACAATCGGGCGGAAGGCGGGGTACACCCTGGACAAGTCGCCACCTTATCGCAGGGCCAACACAGATAGACAGACAACATTCACACTCACATTCACACACTAGGGCCAATTTAGTGTTGCCAATCAACCTATCCCCAGGTGCATGTCTTTGGAATATATATATATATATATATATACATATATATATATATATATATATATATGTATATGTGTATGTATACTGTATGTGTGTATATGTATGTATATATATATATATGTATATGTGTGTATGTATATGTGTATGTATATATATATATATATATATATATATGTATATGTGTATATATATGTATATATATATATATATATATATATGAGAATGACAAACACATTTCGGGAGAACATCCTCACAGTAACACAACATGAACGCAACACAATACCCAGAATCCTTTGTATCCGTGATACTCCTGAATGTATATTACACCCCCACACCCCCAACCCCGCCCACCTTACCGGCGCGGAGGGGTGGCGGGGTTTGCTGCTAGTTGGGTGTATAAAATAGTCCTCTCGTGTCATGGATGCAAAGGATTCTGGGTATTTGTTGTGTTGCGTTTATGTTGTGTTACTGAGAGGATGTTCTCCCGAAATGTGTTTGTCATTCTTGTTTGGTGTGGCTTCACAGCGTGGCGCATATTACTAAGAGTGTTAAAATTGTTTATATCACAACCATTAGTGTACTCTGTGTCACCCAGTATGCCTTGCAGTCGTGTGCGTGTGTCTGCGGAAGCCACACACAACATGTTGCTGGACTGACAAGCAGATCATACATGCTGTAGAAGGCGACAAAGCCAATGGCTTCATAGCACGCCCTAATATTTATTAACTGGGTGACTGCCGGCAGTCATTCTAGAGAATGTTTGCGTCTCCTATTGTGTTCTGTGCTGTGTGACACGGGTCCTAAATGGCTCTTTGAATGGTAAAGGATACCGGTCCCTGAACCATGTATATCAAATATATCCGAATGGTTCAACCGCCACCCGCCCGAATCTAATTAAAATCTATTTTTTTGTCATGTCACCCGCCCAACCCGCGGTTTATCCGCGGACTCCGCGGATGAGACCGCAAACCGCGCATCTCTAATATATATATATACATATATGTATGTTTGTATGTGTCTATCATCCCTACAAGCCTGTTTCGCAGGTTTCACTGTGATATTTGTGATATTTCCCTGTGAATTTTATAAAATCCCCTGATATATATATATATATATATATATATATATATATATATATATATATATATATATATATATATTATATATATATATATATATATATAGTACAGGCCAAAAGTTTGGACACACTTTCTCCTCATTCAATGCATTTTCTTTATTTTCATGAAACATGCAAAACAGGTTTGTAGGATGATATAGCCTCTTGTGTTTTTTCCTACCCTAACGTATATTCCGCTCTACCCCGGTATTGAGCACTGTATAACGGCTAGACCACAGAAACCTCGACTATATATATATATATATATATATATATATATATATATATATATATATATATATTAGGGGTGTGGTAAAAAAAATGATTAGAATACGAATCGAATCGTTTATGTTGTGCGATTCAGAATCGATTTTTAATTTTTTTTAAATCGATTTTTTTTTTTTATTTAAGAAAATAATATATATTTTTTATTTTTTTATTTTTAAATCAATCCAACAAACCATTACACAGCAATACCATAATGCAATCCAATTCCAAAACCAAACCTGACCCAGCAACACTCAGAACTGCAATAAACAGAGCAATTGAGAAGAGACAAACACGACACAGAACAAACCAAAAGTAGTGAAACAAAAATGAATATTATCAACAACAGTATCAATATTAGTTATAATTTCAGCACAGCAGTGATTAAAAATCCCTCTTTGACATTATCATTACACATTTATAAAAATTTTAAAAAAGTGTCACAGTGGCTTACACTTGCATCGCATCTCATAAGCTTGACAACACACTGTGTCCAATATTTTCACAAAGATAAAATAAGTCATATTTTTGGTTTGTTTAATAATTAAAACAAATTTACATTATTGCAATCAGTTGATAAAACATTGTCCTTCACAATTATAAAAGCTTTTTACAAAAATCTACAACTCTGCTTGCATGTCAGCAGACTGGGGTAGATCCTGCTGAAATCCTATGTATTGAATGAATACAGAATCCTTTTAAAACGGGAAAAAACTCGTTTTTGAATCGATAATCGAATCGAATCGAAAAAATCCATATATTATCGAATCGTGACCCCAAGAATCGATATTGAATGCATGTCAGCAGACTGGGGTGGATCCTGCTGAAATCCTATGTATTGAATGAATACAGAATCCTTTTATAACGGGAAAAAAAATCGTTTTTGAATCGATAATCGAATCGACTCGAAAAAATCCATATATTATCGAATCGTGACCCCAAGAATCAATATTGAATCGAATCGTGGGACACCCAAAGATTCACAGCCCTAATATATATATATATATATATATATATATATATATATATGTATGTGTGTGTGTGTGTGTGTGTATATATATATAAATATATATATGTATATATATATATATATATATATATATATATATATATATATATATGTATATATGTGTGTACGTTAATACCACTGTCCAAAACTTAAAAGTGATTGCATTACACAACAATAAACAGTTTAAGTAACACAGAAAATGCTCCATATCCAATTGTTCTTTCAGTCATAGCCTGTATTTATGTGTTTATGTTTCAGGGTGGTTACGCTGCCTACAGATTTGCCCAGCCTGCTGCTGCCGCAGCATCTGCATACAGTGACAGGTAAGAAAACCGCCCCCCCCATAGCAGCCATAGTATTGAAGGAGTGAAAATGGTCGATTCACAAATGCCTAACAAAAAAGCAAACGGGTTGGGTGGTTATTTGAACAGATAATATACATTCAAGAGATGTAATGCACATGTGGGAAACAGAGACTCAGAACCAACTATATAGCTAATTGCTACTGGATTGCATTATTTTAGGGGTGTACAATAAACACTGGACCAATATGAGGAATCATGACGTCACATCAATAAATCCAGTGGCGGATAGTGCGTTTCCCACCTCGGCCTTTAGTAATGTCCTGTCTTCAATGATTACCTCTCAAAATACCATCATTGATGTCACCACATGACCATTGCTGGAGAAATACAATACAGGAATACATTTACTGCATATTGAAGCACATCAACAGTGTACAAAACGGGTTATTTTCTGGCACATTTAAAAGTCAATAAACCTGTATCAGCAATTAAAACATATCTTATGTGGTACTATCAAAATTCAAATTGCAAAAAACATATTAAAAGTGGAAAAAATAAAGAAATAAAACATCTGAACTCAACTTTATAGGACCCCTTCGAGATTCCGGGGTTGGCTGACACCGTCTCACAAGATGTAGTTTCTCTTTAAATATCCTTCTTGAAAATGGCCTTGCAAATATACAGTATGTGTTGTCTTGTCTAATCATAACAACCTTAACAGGGCTACTGCGCATGCTCTTCACTACTGTGGCATGCTGGGTAATGGAGTTCTCATGTTACCTACCTCATAACATCACTATATATATCTGCCTTAGGCCATCTAGAAGGCGTTACTGACAACAACTCGTGATCTGATTGGCTATCGCAACTCTCTATCAACTGTATGTGCCCGTTAACTTACAGTCCACAGACGCCTGCATTGTTGATTCTGAAGGCCCCGGGCAGATTTGGTACAGCATGGCAACACAAGCTAGCTGAATTCTGATTGGATAAAAACTCTAGATAGATTGATTCCTTCAGAAGAGTTCCCTCAGGAAAATTAAAGGCCAACTGAAATTAGATGTTCTTATTCAAACGGGGATAGCAGGTCTATTCTATGTGTCATACTTGATCATTTCGTGATATTGCCATATTTTTGCTGAATGGATTTAGTAGAGAACATCAACGATAAAGTTCGCAACTTTTGGTCACTAATAAAAAAAGCCTTGCCTGTACCGGAAGTAGCAGACAATGTGCGCGTGACGTCACGGGTTTTAGGGCTCATCACATCCTCACATTGTTTATAATCATAGCCACCAGCAGCAAGAGCAATTCGGACCGAGAAAGCGACGATTTCTCCATTAATTTGAGCGAGGATGAAAAATTTGTGGATGAGGAAAGTTAGAGTGAAGAACTAGAAAAAAGAAAAAAAGGTGAGGGCAGTGAGAGCGATTCACATGTTATTAGACACATTTACTAAGATAATTCTAGAAAATCCCTTACCTGATTATTGTGTTACTAGTGTTTTAGTGAGATTATAAAGTCATACCTGAAAGTCGGAGGGGTGTGGTGACCGCCAGAGTCTCTGATGGAAGCCATGGAGGAGCCAAGAAAGTCGCAGTTGCCTTTTTGACAGCTGCTGTAGGAGGATGCAAGCTCCGCTCATGTCTCCGGTAAGAGCCGACTTATTACCACAATTTTCTCACCGAAACCTGTCGGTCGACATGTGGTAGAGAAGCATGTTCGCTTGACCGCTCTGTTCCATATTAAAGTTTCACAACAAACAAAGAAACACCTGCTGTGTTTTGGTTGCTAAAGACAGCTGGAATACACCGCTTTCCACCAACATATTTCTTCTTTATAGTCTCCATTATTAATTGAACAAATTGCAAAAGATTCAGCAACACAGATGTCCAAAATACTGTGTAATTATGCGATTAAAGCAGTCGACTCTTAGCTCTGTGTGGTGCTGGGATAAAATGTCTGCTCCTACCAATAACGTCACAAGCACGCGTCAACATAAGCATCATCATTCCACGATATTTTCAACAGGAAACTTCGCGGGACATTTAAAATTGCAGTTTAGTAAACTAAAACGTCCGTAAATGCATGTGTTGCAATGTTAATATTTCATCATTGATATATAAACTATCAGACTGCATGGTCAGTAGTAGTGGGTTTCAGTAGGCCTTTAAAATCTAGGTAAATGTTGTTTACATTCATTCAAGTACGTTTTAAATTCAGCGTCAATTTGCAATGCCGTTTAAAAAAAAAAAGGCACAATAACAAAAGTGAACCGTTCTAACATACACGCACAGAGACAGACACAAATGCAAAGGTATCATAAGATTAAACATATTAAACAATTTATTAAATAGCAAACATTTTAGGAATTCATCAAAGAAATAATTCTACAAATTGAGTTTATTAAAGTGCTAAAACTGTCAAGAGTTAACCAATAGTCAACACAGCTTTTTAAACATCACAAAATGCTTTTCTTTTAGAGGAAGTTGGATTTTGGTTTTTCTTGTTTGTTTTCTTTGCTGCTATTTTAACTGTTTTTTAATACATAAATGTTTTTTTTATCAATGTGCTTTTCCTCTCTTTTAAATGGGCATTTTACTAGTCATTTAAAGGGGAACATTATCACAATTTCAAAAGGGTTAAAAACAATAAAAATCAGTTCCCAGTGGCTTGTTGTATTTTTTTTTTTTTTTTCAAAATTTTACCGATCTCTGAATATCCCTAAAAAAAGCTTTAAAGTATTTGATTTTCGCTATTTAAGATGCGACTATTCAATTCCCTGTGACGTCATACAGCGCTGCCAATGTAAACAAACAATGGCGAATACCACCGCAAGATATAGCGACATTAGCTCGGATTCAGACTCAGATTTCAGCGGCTTAACCGATTCAACAGATTACGCATGTATTGAAACGGATGGTTGGAGTATGAAAGTATTGAAGAAGAAACTGAAGCTATTGAGCGACTAGCTATTGACGCTATTCATAGCCATAGCATGGCCGAATAGCTGCGTTAGCATCGCCGGTAAAATGTGTGGACCAAACGATCAGGACTTTCGCATCTTGTGACACTGGCGCAACTTAAATCCGTCTATTGGTAAGTGTTTTTTTTGCATTAAATGTGGGTGGAAGGAAACTTAATATAGTTGCAAATGCATCTGCAGGTTATCCATACATCTCTGTGCCATGTCTGCTTTAGCATCGCCGGTAAATAGCATGTTAGCATCGATTAGCGTAGCATGTTAGCATCGATTAGCTGGCAGTCAACATCAACAAAACTCACCTTTGTGATTTTGTTGACTTTATCGTTGCAAATGCATCTGCAGGTTATCCATACATCTCTGTGCCATGTCTGCTTTAGCACCGCTGGTAAATAGCATGTTAGCGTCGATTAGCATAGCATGTTACCATCGATTAGCTGGCATTCACGCCGCGACCAAATATGTCCGATTAGCACATAAGTCAACATCAACAAAACTCACCTTTGTGATTTCTGTGACTTTATCATTGCAAATGCATCTGCAGGTTATCCATACATCTCTGTGCCATGTCTGTCATCGCCGGTAAAATGTGGAGACACTTTGGTACATTCAATGGGGGTCTGGCGGCAGACACTTTCGCATCTTCGGGCCAGTGGTACAACTTGAATCCCTCCCTGTTAGTGTTGTTACACCCTCCGACAACACACCGACGAGGCATGATGTCTCCAAGGTTCCAAAAAATAGTCGAAAAAACGGAAAATACCAGAGCTGAGACCCAATCTTTACAATGTGTTGAAAATGAAAATGGCTGCTGTGTTACCTCGGCGACGTCACATTCTGACGTCATCACCTCCAGAGCGATAAACAGAAAGGCGTTTAATTCGCCAAAATTCACCCATTTAGAGTTCGGAAATCGGTTAAAAAAATATATGGTCTTTTTTCTGCACCATCAAGGTATATATTGACGCTTACATAGGTCTGGTGATAATGTTCCCCTTTAAATATTTGTAACAGCTGAATGATCAGCCCAGTTACAATATAAATAAATACTTACGAATGAATTAGTCATCTTTGTTGTCAGTAAGCACATGCCTAAAATAACTTAAGCTGCATCTAGAAGTTGATGAAAAAATTTGAGCTTGTATGATGACTGCAATTTGCTAATAGCAACCTAAACTACACATCCCACCCCCCGGATTGTAAATAAATCAATCTATACACTCTGATGATTAACTTGTGTGATGACTGGTATTTTGCTGATACTATATATTTGTACCATGAATTGATTAACGTGGACCCCGACATAAACAAGTTGAAAAACTTATTCGGGTGTTACCATTTAGTGGTCAATTGTACCAAATATGTACTGTACTGTGCAATCTACTAATAAAAGCTTCAATCAATCAATCAAAGCCAATAAATATGTGGACGCTGTATTATCTGACCAATCGTTTACTAATTGACTATCAAAATAATCATTAGTTGCAGCCCTACTGTGATGTACAGTATGTGGGTGAAGGTGAGCAAATCAAGTGCTCCTTTCCTGGTAAATAAATACAATTATTTTAATACAAGTGTACGCACTGCGCATTATTTTATTTTACCCTGCGCTCATACAAGTGAATAGGTTTTACGCTGCCATGCACCGAGCTCTACCCAGCTCATTTGCTTAACAAAATGGCGGACGATCTGCTCCGTAACAGACTACACTCCGTTGAATGCCCTTTCGAAAATTAACTAAAAATCAGTGGCGGGCCGTAGTTTTCCCACATAGGCCTTCAGTGATGTCCCACTTTGATAAATACCTCTCAAAATTCCATAATTCATGTCACCAATAGTTTTGCAAATATTCCACAAGAAGACAAAAAACACGCTTTAATATATCGAACCTCATTAGCCGCCTCCATCACTACGGGGTGTTTTGAAAGCCCAGGAAGAAGCCTGTGCTGCTTCAGAAGCCGCCCTAAAGCTAGCCACAACAAAGGCCCGGGGCTTGTTCCTATCGCCGCAGCGCTTGAGGAGTACAAAAATGTGTAAGAGATGAGTCGAGGGCTAAAAGCAATCTGTGATTTTGTCATGGAAATGATAGTGCTAGATGACCGTCTCTTTACCATCTTCTAAGATACTACCTTTTGTAAGGACAACTCTACAGGCACACATTGTCAAATCCACTTTTGAGTCCGTCTTACTTTCAGGTTTGCTCAAACTACAGTGAAATATTAATGTAAAATAAAACAAAAAACACTGTATTTTCCGAATTATAAAGCTCACCGGTATAAAGGCCGCACCCACAAAATTTTAGGAAAACAAATATTTTCCATATATTAGTCGCAGATATATACATTGTGAAATTAGTTATCTAGACAAAACGATTCCGTAAATGCTTTTTTTTTTTCCATACCTTAATTGTTTCCAAACAGTATCTGTAACACGGCAGTAAAACGGGTTACCAAACAAAACAGAAGTCATTGTCATGTGCCCACTAGCTCCTGAAGCAATTTTTTATTTTATTTTATTTATTTGTTTGCCGCAGCTGTTACATACACGTAATATTGTACATGGTAATTGGGATTTGATATATATTGTATTTATTATATACAAATATAATATAATATAATAATATATAGTATTATATTATATATACTGTATATACAATATGTAAATATTACATGTTATATTTTATATTGCTACTATGTTACATTTTTTTGTCTACTGTATACCTTTTGTTTTCGCCCTCTTGTTGTGTCCTTGTGTGCATTATCCTTTCCATCCTTTGTAACTAAGATACCGTGTGGAACAATATCCCTTGTAAATCAATAAAGCGTGTCTAAGTCTAAGCTAGCTCTCTAATCAGCGAAACAGACTCAATAACTCTAACTGGTGAATTTACAGAGAAGTTTGCCATTGTAAAGTAATAATACAATCATAAATGTTTTAGCATTTTAGCTAATGCTAACAATGCTAGCTTGATTACATTACGAAAACACTCCTACAGACATCACACAATGGACAGTTTAGTACGTTTTGGTTATATCGTAAAACTTACAAACGTTGCTTGGAGTGATGACTGAATAATCTATACAAGTAAAAACGCTCTGAATGGCATTTTTACTAAATGAAAGGACACTGCAACACCTGCGGTGAGCGATGGTGCCAAATCACAAACAAGAACACACCTTTAAGGTGTGTTTACTGTTTTTTTTAAAGCTATTTACATCATTGCCATCAGCGAAGAAAAATCCATTAATTAGCCGCATCGTTTTACAAGTCGCAGGGTTCAAAGTGTAGGAAAAAATAAGCGGCTTAAAGTCCGGAATTTACGGTATATATATTTATATAGCGCTTTAAAAGGGAACTTTACAATAGAAAATGGATATAAAACATGTGTTGCTAAAAGGGCTAATAATATAGTCACATGACAGAGGTGGGTAGGAACGCGCTACATTTACTCCGTTACATCTACTTGAGTAACTTTTGGAATAAATTGTACTTCTAAGAGTAGTTTTTATGCAACATACTTTTACTTGAGTATATTTATAGAGAAGAAACGCTACTTTTACTCCGTTCCATTTATCTGCAATCAGGTCGGTACTCGCTACTTTTTTTTTATCGATCTGTTAATGCACGCTTTGTTTGTTTTGATTTTGTCAGACACTCATTCAAAGTAGGAACTACGCATGCTTGCGTTTCACCAATCACATGCAGTCACTGGTGACGTTGGACCAATCAAACAGAGCCAGGTGGTGATGTGACCGTCACACGTAGAACACGACATGTTGAAAAACTTATTGGGGTTTTACCATTTAGTGGTCAACTGGACGGAATATGTACTGTACTGTGCAATTTACTAATAAAAGTTTCAATCAATCAACCAATCAATCAAAAGTGTAAAGGAAAAAAGACACTTTTTTATTTCCACCGTACTTCCCGTCAAAAGCCTAAAGACTGATCGCACAGTTCCTGTCTTCACAATAAAAGTGCCGCTCCATCGCGCATGCGCTAACAAAATAAGAGTCTCTGAAAGCCAGCGCAAACAAACTAGCAAGCTACGGAGTTTGCCGCCAATGTATTTCTTGTAAAGTGTATAAAAACAATATGGAAGCTGGACAAATAAGATGCCAAAAACCAACGACTTTCATGTGGTATTAGACAGGAAGGAGGAACTTTTTTTCTCCTCCATTTGAAAACCGGGACGTTATCAGCACTATACTGTCCGATTCCAATCAATGCAAGTCATCAGAATCAGGTAATACACCAACTTATATTCTTGTCTTCATTTAAGATAGGAATCTATATGTTAAACATGCATGTATATTCATTAAAACACCTTTAACATGTGAACAAAAACGGCAAAATAAATAAATATAAATTATATACTGTATATATATATATATATATATATATATATGATATGTGTGTATGTATATGTATATATGAGGTAGATCACCTCATATTGATTAACGTTGAAAAACTTATTGGGGTGTTACCATTTAGTGGTCAATTTTACGGAATATGTACTGTACTGTGCAATCTACTAATACAAGTTTCAATCAATCAATCAATCAATGAATGCCTACTGAGCCTACGATGCTGTTAAGTTATTGTGGCTCAATTTGCCTTAATTTTTTTTTTATTTTAATGTATTATTATTTGATATATAATATTGTTTTAGTTGCTTAAGAGATATTCCTGTCTCTGAATTTGCTCATTGCTATTTTTATGTTTTTGTGCATTATTTGTTGCCGTAATCATTAAACGAACAGGTTACTCATCAGTTACTCAGTACTTGAGAAGTTTTTTCACAACATACTTTTTACTTTTACTCAAGTAAATATTTGGGTGACTACTCCTTACTTTTACTTGAGTAATAAATCTCTAAAATAACAGTACTCTTACTTGAGTACAATTTCTGGCTACTCTACCCACCTCTGTCACATGACAAATAATATATGATTTAAATGTTATATTTACAGTTGGTCGGTTTTAATGCATGATTTTGGTTGGTAATTTAAAATAGATCACAGTCCTTTTTAACTATTATTTCATATATTGAATTAGAAGCAATTCATTTAATTTTTTACCGTTAGCAGTCCTAGGTGGCAGTCACATTACACAATTGATCAGCACCCATTGATATTATTTTAGTGTTGGTGTGAGACAACACAGCACATAATCCACAAAGTAGGTTTCAAGCGATCAAGCTAATATGTTATGACACCAGCTGTATTTGCCAAGGGAGTCCAGAATGATTATTATTTCCATCAGAGCAGACAGGAAAGTGACAGGAGATAAAATTGGCTAACAGTCTATCTTCAGACTCAAGCTTTAATCGACAATTAAAAACAAAAACATGAACATTTCCTGTCAACTTTATATTCAAAAAAAGGTTGTCTATTGCACAAATGCCGATTTCAGTGAAAAGCCTCTTTGAGAAATAGTAACTTCTATTTTTTTTTTTTATATATATCATTATGATATTGTAGGGCTAGGCATCATGGCCACTTTCCCGAAACGTTTCGGTTTTGATTCATAAGGTTCTAATTTGATTAATCACGATTCGATTAAATTCGATCTGCACTTAAATGTTAAGTGTCTATACACAAGGGAATGGAGTGTGACTGATCCAAAAGTGCATGTTGTGTGACTATGTGTGGAGATTAGCTAAAGAGTGTTACTCGGAAGTTTTGAGCGAGGTGCTGTAGTCCAAGGGGAGGGCAAGACAAGCTCGGAGATCCGTGAGAAAGGCGTCAAACGTCTGTGTCCAGGCGGGAGGTCGAGATCCAAAAGGCAGCCAGGGAAGCACAGGGAACACGGGGAGCCGAGACACACAGCTCGTGATGCGGGAACGGAGGTACGCTGCTGGAACGACAAGGGGGACACCAGACAAAATGAACACGACGGGGGGAGGAACACAAAGAGAGAAAGAGTGCCTAGAGCTTGATATATTCGGCTTATTGTACGGGACAGGTAGCTACGTTCTGGCAGGTTGTGCCGGCTTATGAAGACAGGTCTCATCATCAGCTTCAGGTGGATTGATTGCCCACAATTGATTGCAGCTGCTTGCTGCAGCCGGACCGGCACGATTAATGTGCACTGGAATGCGCCCGAGCCGTGACAGTTTTTTTCTTTTTCATAAAACACATCGGGCAGTTTAAACGTTCTACAATTTTGAAATAAGACAGGAAGTGCAAGCGAAATTGTACTTTTATAGCAACATTCCATTTTTGCAAATTGCATTTAATTGTTGTTTCTTCCAGTAAAAAAATAATAACAGTAAATATAAAAGCTATTTTGCTTAGTGCAGTCAGACAAGATGTAACGTACAGCAGTTTATTTTGAAGGCATGGAATTGTTGTACTTGTTTTTTTCTGGCAATCTTGTCCGTGTGGGAAATTAAGATGTTAAATGTACTTTCCGAGTACGACTGCCGTCCTTTCTTCAGAGGTGATCTTAAGGGATGGGTCATATGCAGAGAGTAATTTCACCCCAACTAGTTTGTGTGTGTGAGCGGTAGGAAATGGATGGATGGATAGTTTGTGTGAGACTATCAGTGGTACTTTAACTTTTTACCCATCCATCTTTCTACCGCACCGGTTCAAGAAGTCGCATTAATGGTAGGAAGTATTTTATTTATTATTGGTTAACTTCAGAGTAACAATGTTATTAAAAAGAATAAGACATTTGTTTTAGTCTAAAAACGTTTGTCTTGCTTGCAAATGCACGCATTTAGTTGTATTCAGTGTTAAAAAATATTACATGGCTCTCACGGAAATACATTTTAAAGTATTTGGCTTTCATGGCTTGCTCAGCCAAAAATGTTCCCAACCCCTGCTGTAGATGTTCACCCGGCAGCACCTGCAATGAGCAAACTTGTCCAAAAGATGGTGCCATAGCACAAAAAATGACGCACCTTTTCAGTGTCTGTTGAAAACGGTTTGTTAAATTCAAACCACAATTGCTGTCAGCAAGGAAAAATCCATAAATTGGTGGCACCGTTTTATAAGCCACAGGATTCAAAGCGTAGGGGGAAAAAAATGAATTTACGGGATTAAAAAAAATATATTTTGGTAAAAAGAAGTCTACAACCAATGAAACTATGTGTAGCCATCTTTTTTATGATGAGTGACAGACGAGTACAGAGAGAAATATCTATCGAGAAAGTGAGTCCTTTCCTATAAAGCTTACTTTTGTGCACATTATTTTCTACTTTTTCTACTAATATTCAAAGTATTTGTAACCCTTCGCACTGCCTGGGTATCGAACAAGGGTGTGCAGATTGAGAGATTGAGTAGCTTGAGTTGTATGCTCGATTGTCCAGCAACAACTGTTGACATTTCAGGGAGTGAGGTTCACACACAACCACACAGCCAACTATTTTGTACAGAGCTGTACTAATGCTTGTATGTTGGGGTTCGCCCAAGTGAACCCCAAGAGCGTACACTCTGGTTTTTTGGTAAGGGTACAGGTTGAGAATGTTTCCTTTGTGCCCATGCACCAAACAGCAGCTCACCCTTTTGAGTACTTGGAGTGGACGCACTCCTGCTTGCGTCTCGCTCGTTCTGCTCCAATGCTCAGGTGGGCAATGACATTCAATGTGTTTTGTGGACTTGGAGAAGGCACTCGACAGTGCCCTTCTGGGAGTCCTGTGGGAGGGTTTGGTAGTATGAGATACTGGACCCCTGATACGGGCTATTCAGTCCCTGTACGACCTGAAATGGCGTGACTGGGAGTCACGCCATCCATCCTGTCTCACAATCTAATCCTGACCAAATGTATTGTGAGTGTTTTGTATTATTGAGGCGGCTAACCAAAGGTCTCGCCGTAAGGTCATAAGTGACTCGCCGTGGTTAGCCTTTGTTGGTGGACACCAGCAGCGAGGGATATTGTCAAGCTGAAGTCGAAGTTCTATCAGGCATTTTTGTCCAGTTGGTCCCCTTAAGTGTGACTGATTGGCAGGCCAAGATGGATGCAGTTTCTTCAGTTAATTTAGCAAAATCCGAGCCGTGGACCAGCTCTATACCCTTAACAGGAGTGTGAATCAACGTTTACAATCAGTCTGCATGTGTTTTGTGGACTTTGAAAAGGCCCTCGACTGTGCCTTTCGGGGAGTCCTGTGAGAGGTTCTGGGAGTAGGGGATACTGGACCCTTGATAGAGGTTATTCAGTCCTTGTATAACTAGCGTGGGCATCTGGATAGGACACCTCCTGGACTACTCCCAGGTGAGGTATTACAAGAGTCCCTCAACTGCTGATCTGTAAAATGTGTGCCTCTGTGCTTGGGTTGCCACCCCTGCGGCTCAACCCCAGATTGGTTGAAGGAATCGCATAACTGGATGGATGGAGACAATTTGCCAGTCTTTTGACCAATTTTTTTGACTAATAAACCATTTGGCTTTAGAGGTTGTATCATACAATGAGTTGTACTTTATTTGCTGTATGTCAATGGTACTGTATTTGGAATTTATGATTCGTATTTATTGATGTATAAGAATAACTTGCTGTTCTGTCGAGTGCCGCAAGGAGACTGATTGATGTTTCCGTGTCATCCATGCCTGCTGTGGACTTTTGATTGTACACCCGTGCCTTGATGTTGCCATCTGTGAAGGACCAAAGTGGCACCATGTGGGCCATGTTTTAGCCACGAGGATCACAGAGGGAAAGCAACAGCAGCTGCTTTAGGAGGCCCGGGCACAAATTGATGCAAATGCAATCTAGTCACTCATGCAGACACGGTCACGGGCTCATGCAATATGAACATTCACAACAAATGACCACACAGACGTACAGTATATAAACTGCGGGTGTACTATGCTGCTAGAAGATTAAACAGACTTCACCACACAATTGTATGGTTCTATCCCAAATTGTTTTTTAAGTGGACTTGTTAAGAGCAAGATTAGCACTTCTGAAAGACAAAGTAGGCCGGGAGGTCCAAACTTGTTGACTTGGGGGCTGCATTGGGCTAAAAGAAATGTGGGCGGGGTCCAAAGCCGACGAGTTGAGTTTATACCAAATAAGATACATGGATGATACAGCAGAGGATTGGGAGAATGTCATGTGGTCAGATGAAACCAAAATATAACTTTTTGGTATAAACTCAACTCGTCGTGTTTGGAGGAAGAAGAATATTGAGTTGCATCCCAAGAACACCATACTTACTGTGAAGCATGGGGGTGGAAACATCATGCTTTGGGGCTGTTTTTCTGCTAAGGGGACAGGACGATTGATCCGTGTTAAGGAAAGAATGAATGGGGCCATGTATCGTGAGATTTTGAGCCAAAGCCTGCTTCCATCAGTGAGAAGCAAGTACATATATTGGGGGTCTTCAAAAAAACATCAACAAACAGTCTGGTATCGTCGGAAAATGTCAAATTAATCAATTCCACTCGTGCCCAACGTTTCTGTAAATCAGTCGGAAATGACACAACACTTTTTATCTTTTCACCTCAGGGTCATTCTTAAAACTGCATTTGGTCGAAATTGCATTTGAATTTGTGTAGTTTTTGCTGTTTACAACCTTCTCAAACCGCCACACAGGGTTAGGGCTCTGCACCAAGAGATAAGATGGGTCAAATACGTGTGTGTGCGTGTGCGTGTGCGTGCGCGTGCGCGTGCGTGTGCGTGCGTGTGTGTGCGTGTGCGTGTGCGTGTGCGTGCGTGCGTGCGTGTGTGTGTGTGTGTGTGTGTGTGTGTGTGTGTGTGTGTGTGTGTGTGTGTGTGTGTGTGTTGGGCGCTTGCTGCCGTTGAATAGCAATGTCCAAAACTAATCGGGATTAACTTCTAATCGCGTCAACCACTGGGCCGCTATGCAAATCTGCTCAATTATGGGCACAGACCCTGGCCCCTGATTGGCTCTTATCATGAAGGATTAACAGAAGACGGATGGGAGGAGGGGAGAGCTGGTCAGACAGCATGACTAGAAATAAGCAACGTTCCTCTCCGTGGAAGCTCCATCTAATTTGTGTGCTTCATGGCCACAACATATTATTTACTGTATATTCTTCTATTCCTTTTAGCATTAACTCCTACATGCATCAATTCATTATTGATGCCATGTCCACATTTGTATACATGTCTTATTTTTGTTCTGGTTTTAAAAAAGTTGCTATGTGAAACCTGGTAAACAGGCTAAAAAACAACTGTAGAGATGTGGGATGAATATAGAATAAAATAATATGTCCCTCTCTCTACTTTAGTCCAAACATGATTACATTGTAGCAACTATTTCCAGTTATGTATTGTAAATTTGGCTGAGCATGTTCAAAACAAACTATCACTTTTAACCCTCCATTGTAATGTCCTGGTGTGGTCCATGTTAATTAAAAACGCCACAAATTGCACCGAGCCGAACTTTATACACCCGTGCTCTGAAATTTCCATCATCCCAGATTGTTGGGAAATTACAGTAGTGGCAATAACCTGAAATATCCTGCTGTTCAGGACAAGCAAGCTCATTATTGACTTGTAGCCTTGAAAAATTAGGCAGATTCTTCCATTTTTTATGCAAAATGGAACCATTTGGGTTTCATTTCACAAGATGAATATGAGACCAGAGATGCCCATTACAGCTTTTAATTCCAGCTATTTACAAATGGATCACTTGTGAAACTGCACTCCAGACCTGGATCATTTCAAGAGTTGTTACAGGACTACAGAAAAAAATAGAAGTCAGTCTTTTTGAAAGAACACGTGAGAGTTGTATTGAAAATGTTTAATTACAATCATTTGTCATTTGCGGGGGGTGTATATATTTTCAAGTATTTCTTTTACATATATATACATATATATATATATATATACCGTATTTTTCGGATTATAAGTCACTCCGGAGGATACGTCGCACCGGCCGAAAATGCATAATAAAGAAGGAAAAAAAACATATATGCAGTACGTCACACTGGAGTATAAGTCGCATTTTTGGGGGAAATTCATTTGATAAAATCCAACACCAAGAATAGACATTTGAAAGGCAATTTAAAATAAATAAAGAATACTGAACAACAGGCTGAATAAGTGTACGTTATATGACGCATAAATAACCAACGGAGAAGGTGCCTGGTATGTTAACATAACATATTATGGTAAGAGTCATTCAAATAACTATAACATATAGAACATGCTGTTTACCAAACAATCTGTCACTCCTAATCGATAAATCCCATGAGATCTTCTTCCTCAATGTCGCTTCTAAACAACTCTGCCAAATCCAAAGGTATGCGCCGCTTCCTCTTGTCGTTTTCTGCTGCATATTTCACTACGTCCAGCTTGTAATCTGCAGTACATGATTTCCTTTTCGGTGCCATTTTTGTTCTGCCCTTCCCAGTTTTTATAAGTTACTGCCAACGATGAAATGATCCAATTTAATAGCTACGGCAGTAGCATATAGCAGTTAGCATCCCATGACCCACAATGCACTTTGCCATGACCCTCCCCCGCCAAATTCTTATTGGTTGACGTGTATGTGACGATTGCTGACATTTTCTTTGTCTCTTCCGCGAATTAGATAAATAATATTATTTGATATTTTACGGTCCTTCCGCCCGATTGTAGCTGAGATAGGCGCCAGCGCCCCCCGCGACCCCAAAAGGGAATAAGCGGTAGAAAATGGATGGATGGATGGATATTTTACGGTAATGTGTTAATAATTTCACACATAAGTCGCTCCGGAGTATATGTCTATGAAAATACTGCGAGTATATGTCTATGAAAATACTGCAACTTTTAGTCCGAAAAATACAATATATATATATATATATATATATATATGTATACGTTCATGAATTAGTATATCCGTTCGGCCACCATGTTCAATGGAGTAGTCTGATCTACAAAATTTGCAGGCAACATACCCCCTCCCCTTTCAAGCTGTCCTGGATGAACTGAAATTCTTTTTTCCAATCATTTTGGAACTTGCAACCATACTTCTTCTTACTCGTCGTCACCATGTCTCTTCTTCGTTCCACTGCTTCGTCTCTCTTATGTTTTTGCACGTTACTACTTGCCGTAGTTTTGAAAGAATGCATGATGGGAATCCGGATGCTGTCTCAGTTAAACAGACTCATTAACTCCACGGTGAAGTTTTGGTAAGTTTACTGAGGAATTTGAGAAACTGAAACAATACAAAAAAAATGCTATTGTAAATTATTAATAGTAATGCAGACACTTGAAGATGTTAGGATATTAGCTAATACTAGTGACGCTAGCTTCAATACATTATGATAGCACGTACAACTATGCATGAAAACACTCCAACAGACATCACACATGAGACGGTTTGGTAAGTACAAACAGTTTTAATTATATTGTCAAACTTACAAACGTTGGTTGAAGTGATGAATAAAGAATCCATACGAGTAGAACGCTATGGACGACTAGATGATGGAACGGCACTTACGACCTAAAGCACTAAACAAATTACTGCAGACGTCCACCCAGCAGTACCTGCAGTGAGCAAACTCGTCCAAAAGTTGGCGCCATAGCACAAACAATAACACACCGTTTCAGTGTGGGTTGGAAACGATGTGTTGAATTCAAAACACTATAGATGTTAGCAAAGAAAAATTGATGAATTAGCCGAATCGTTTCATAGGCCGCAGAATTTAAAGCGTGGGAGAAAAAAATAACAAACCTATTCAGTGTATTTGCTTGTTTTTTTGTTTTTTTTTAAACTATTTGCATTAAAAAGTATGTGCTTAAAGTCCAGAAGTTACAGTAATGCTAAAGTACAGTGGTATCTCAGGATATGAGTTTAATTGTAGAGTTTAAAAGTCTGATGCAGGTCGTTCATATTGTGAAACAATGTCGACCATTGAAATCAATTCAAAACAACTTCAGGAAGACCCGCAGAAAAAACACCCAAAAAAGTCATGATGGGTCATGACTTATTGTATGAAAAACAATATAATGGAATGTCCAACAAAAAACCTTAGTTTTGGCTGCAGCAAATCAAATATTTTAGTAATTGAGTTATCCAGGGATTACTTTGTTTGATTAATCGAGTAATTGGACAAAACACACCTTTTAGTTTCAATGCGTATTTTAGGGGAAGTAAAACACAAATTTGGAATAAACTATTTTTCTGCTGGCCATAACTTCCATTCTGTTTTGCTCATCATCAACATTGAAATTGCTATTTTAATGTGTAGTTTTTAACGAAAACTTTGTTTCGAAGTTTGTTTCTAATATAAATAATGGTAACACTTGAGTATGGGGAACACATATTCACCATTAATTAGTTGCTTATTAAATGCAAATTAGTAACATATTGGCTCTTAATTAGTCATTATTAAGTACTTATTAATGCCTTATTCTACAACCAGTAAGCCATTATCTAAAAGTCTTCCCGCAACCTCAGAATTATTGCTTATTAGTAACCCTAACCCTTTTGTTCACCTAGTGTCCAAATAACTCTAAATTAAGTCTTTGTTACAATGGTAAGCAACTAATTAATTGTGAATATGTTACCCATACTAAACCAATTATCCATCCATCCATTTTGTACCGCTTGTCCCTTTTGGGGTCGCAGGGGGGGGCTGGAGCCTATCTCAGCTGCATTCGGGCGGAAGGTGGGATACACCCTGGACAAGTCGCCACCTCATTACAAAACTGCTGTATTAATCATTCACGGATGTCATTGTGCTACAAAAGGAGTCAGTAAATGAACGTATGTATTTGTAAACGCTCTGAAGTGGGAAAGGAGTAGGATTAAATAAGCTTTGCTTCTTCTTACTCCTTTTCGGACAGGATGTAAAGTGAAATGATATGAAATTGTGTGATGTGTTATGCTGTAAGTGTGTTCCAGTGACGTGCTGTCAGGGGAGGCAAGTGAGGCAGTGCCTCACCTGCCACCAGGTGGCTTAACCATTAATGTTCCAAAACGAAGTAATAAATTAAAATACATTTTAATGTTTCGATTTTGGTTTTTACTTTCTATGTGATTTTGGTGTGGTTCTTGTATATTTTGATAATTTTCATGGTCAAAATCGCGGAAATTTCATGTTTCCATCAAAACAATGCAGCAGACGAGAAGTGAGGCAGACACAGGCGGTGCCTCCACGGCTACACACATTGTGTAATGGGCGTGTGCGTGCGAGGGGGCGCATGCTTGTTGCCACGGAGAAAAGGCAGGTCATGAGGCAGCAAGTACCTCTGCCTCAAATTAGGGGGCGATATATTGTCAACTTGCAGTTCCATGCCTCAGCAGTACTCTGACTCGCCACACTGGGAGAAGTGGGGGCGCTCAAGATAGCAGACACAGGTCTCTCCAGCAGAAGCCGGCATTTTTTTCTTTTCTTTTTTTTTTTAACTGTATTTATAACAAACATGGCATTTTTATTAGATTAAGCCAGCGTTTGTGGGTGTTTTTTGTCAGATGCAAAAATATTATTTAATTTCTCGGAATGAAATTGAATTAAATGAATGTTTCTGCCAATGTGGAGGATTATATATTGTATCCAAGATGAAATACTTCTCTAAACTGGACTTTAAGACAAAATGAATGCGATCATACAATGTATGTTTTCAAGGAGGATAGCTATTGCTGCTTCAGATACAAATACAGAAAGGTAATATACACTCACAATACTTGATTTATTTTGTTAAAAGCAAATTGGACGAAAAAGTATTTAATAACAACTTTATCAAATACTTTTTGGACCCATTTATCATATCATTATGATAACATTTTTATGAAAGCGAATAATTCCCTTTTTTTTCCTGTTACTCTAATGTGCAACCTAAATCAACAATGACTAGAGCTGCACATATGAATTTAAAGTTAAAAAAAAAGAAGAAAAAAAAGTATGTATGCCTCACCTGGTGTTTAGTTCACCACACGTCACTGGTGTGTTCATGTTTGAAATAAAATAAAAAAAAGAAAGAAGCTTGTAACCTGAAAAACTGGTAAGTTGGGGCACTTCCATCCTAAGGTGCCACTGTATTTTGTAATTGGTTTTCAAAATGCAATACAACCCCTGTTTATAAAACGGTATCACCTGAATCAACATGAATGTGTTGTGTAAATATTGATGTATTATAAATCACACATTTTTAATCATTTATTTTCTTTGGCGTTTCCACAGTTATGGACGAGTATATGCTGCAGATCCCTACAACCACGCACTCACTCCAGCAGCCGCATACAGCATTGGTGCCATGGTAAGACTGTTATGTCACTCGTTTCTATTCCTTCCTTATAGCCTCTTTCTTCTCCTATAATCACATCTTTATATTTTGGAGTGGGCAGGGGCGAGTCCGTTCTGGATTCCGCGCCTCTTTTTGTCGTCCGTGTCCCTTGCATTTATTGTGTTTCCTTTGTTCGGCGCTGCACTACGAGCCTGGCGGGAGAGGAGTGGAAATAATGGAGACTAAATGGTCAATTACCACATTTTGTTTTACGGAGGAGGGGAATGGCCATCTGAAATTTTAGATCCAAATTCTGAATTACAATGATCTAATCATCATAATTGTCCCCATACTTATGAACCCATTCATTTCCTAGTGTACTTATCACGAGCACAGATATTGTACGATTATTATACGACAGAAACCTTCATGCTCACCTGGGATACCTAGGTCGTCTTTATATGAATAAAAGGTTTCACCGTGGTTGCAATGTTTAATATCAATAGGTCGTATTCAGTCATGTGACTTTTGAACAGAAGTAAATGAAAGTGGCGGTCCTTCAAACCAACATGAAAACTGCATGTGAACTATCTAAATTCGCAAGGGGCCTCGATCTTACCACTAAGAGCAGAAAAAAATCTGGACTATACAATGGAATAGATACACTATATTGTCAAAAGTATTTGGCCACCCATCAAAATGATCAGAAATAGGTGTCTTAATCACTTACCCCGGCCACAGGTGTATAAAATCAAGCACTTAGGCATGGAGACTGTTTCTGCAAACATTTGTGAAAGAATGGGCCGCTCTCCAGAGTTTAGTGATTTCCAGCGTGGAACTGTCATAGGATGCCACCTGTGCAACAAATCCAGTCGTGAATTTCCTCGCTCCTGAATATTCCAAAGTCAACTGTCGGCTTTATAATTAGAAAATGGAAGAGTTTGGGAACAACAGCAACTCATCCACAAACTGGTAGGCCACGTAAACTGACAGAGAGGGGTCAGCGGATGCTGAAGCGCATAGTGCAAAGAGGTCGCCGACTTTCTGCACAATCATTTGCTACAGAGCTCCAAACTTCATGTGATTTTCAAAAGAGCCCACGTACAGTACGCAGAGAACTTCATGGAATGGGTTTCCATCGCCGAGCAGCTGCATCTAAGCCATACATCACCAAGTCCAATGCAAAGCGTCGAATGCAGTGGTGTAAAGAACGTCGCCACTGAACTAGAGAGCAGTCGAGACGCTTTCTGTAGAGTGATGAATCACGCTTTTCCATCTGGTAATCTGATGGACGAGTCTGGGTTTGGAGGTTTCCACGAGGACGCTATATTTCGGATTGCATTGTGCCGAGTGTGATATTTGGTGGAGGAGGAATTATAGTGTGGGGTTGTTTTTTAGGAGTTGGGCTTAACCCCTTAGTTCCAGTGAAAGGAACTTTGAATGCTCCATAATACCAAAACATTTAGGACAATTCCACACTCCCAACATTGTGGGAACATTTTGGAGCGGGCCACTTTGTCTTCCAACATGATTGTGCACCAGTGCACAAAGCAAGATCCATAAAGACATGGATGACAGAGTCTGGTGTATAGAGTCCTGACCTAAACCCCATGGAACACCTTTGGGATGAATTAGAACGGAGACTGAGAGCCAGCCTTCTCGACCAACATCAGTTTGTGACCTCACCAATGCGTTTTTGGAAGAACGGTGGAAAATTCCTATAAACACACTCGGCAACCTTGTGGACAGCCTTTCCAGAAGAGTTGAAGCTGCAAAAGGTGGACCGACATCATATTGAACCCTATGGCACTTTAAGTTCATATGTGATTCAAGGCCGATGGCCAAATACTTTTGGCATTATAGTGTATCTGAATACGCAAGGGGCTTTGTTCTTACCATTAAGAGCAGAAAAAAATCTGGACTATTCAATGGAATAGATATCTATACTTTAAAAAAAGTATTTGTACGGTGATCTCATTAGCCGTCAGTCGCATTCCCAGACATACTCTTCAGATGTCATTCTACACGACATAACAGATGAAAACTTGGAATAGCATGGAAGTTTACAACTTTTTGGTGTGACTGGGTCGTAGAAATTGATGTCAAAACTCTCCCAGATAAATCATGCATGGTTTTTGCACGGGTAAGGTTGCATTTCATGATTTAAGTCACATCTACAGCCACATTTGTTGTTGTTGCATGCGCCGTTTACGAGTACCCAAGTTTTTCACCATCTTTATAAAAATATAACTACAGATGTCAACATTGTGGGCAGCACAGTTGTAGAGGGGTTAATGCATATGCCTCACATTACAAAGGTCCTTGGTTCGATCATGCGCACTGGATCTTTTTGTGCGGAGTTTGCATGTTCTCCCGTGACTGCGTGGGTTCCCACCGGGTACTCCGGCTTGCTCCCACCTCCAAAACATGCACCTGGGGTTGGTTGTTTGGCAACACTAAATTGGCCCTAGTGTGTGAATGTGAGTGTGAATGTTGTCTGTCTATCTGTGTTGGCCCTGTGATGAGGTGGCGACTTGTCAAGGGAGTACCCAGCTTTCCGCCCGATTGTAGCTGAGATAGGCTCCTGCGCTCCCGCGACCCCGAAGGGAACAAGCGGTAAGAAATGGATGGGATGTCAATATTGTGTATGTGCTGAATGATCCACTTGTGATTGCTGCCTTTGGTAAAAGTTTAAGTCTTTTAGGTTTCGCTCACATTTATTTTATTTTATTTAGACTCGCCAAGTTGGTGCTTTTCGAAACACTCGTAGCAAAAAATGCGTTTAAGAAATAAAAACAATATCAAGACAATAGTTTGACGGAAAGCACTTATTAGAAGTATATCAAACAAACCTTTTAACGAAGTGATCACTGTACACTCGTGCATTTTTCGACTTTGCTTTCTTAAACGAGAGCAAATTCAGTGTTTCTAAGTTGTCGTCTGTCACGTGACCGAACGTAAACAAAGTGGTGGCCATCAAATCAAAACAGCGACTGTGCAGCAAGCAGAATGCGGACTGTGTGTGGCTTAGATATTACTATTAATAACCGATACGAGCAAAGAAAATCAAACTAGCCAATGGAATACATTCATCCATCCATTCATTTTCTACCGCTTGTCTTTTTTGGGGTGGCGGGGGGCTGCTGGAGCCTATCTCAGCTGCATTCTGGCCATAGGCAGGGTACACCCTGGACAAGTCGCCACCTCATCGCAGTGCCAACACAGATAGACAGACAACATTCACACTCACCTTCACACACTTGGGCCAATTTCGTTTTGTCAATCAACCTATTCCCAGGTGCATGATAGATGACGTTATCACAGAAAAAAGATTTGTTGAGTGATATTAAGAATTATCCGTCAGACGTATTACCAGACAAGTCGAACTATCTGGTGTTCTAGTTGTCATTCCACACGACAAAACATATGAAAACATGGAAAAGCATTGAGGTCGACAACTTCTTTGTGTATCAAGACTCTCCCGGATAAGTAGGCATCATTTTTGGTCGAGTAAGGTGGCATTTCATAATTTAACTTAGCGTGGACAGACATGTTTGTTACCTTTTTGTCGTGCACGCATTGTTTATGTGTGTTTTTATCAAAATATAACTACAGATGTCAACATTGTGTGTGTGCTGAAGGCTTAGTTTATGACTGCTGCCTTTGGTTGAACCTTAACTCTTTTAGGTTTTGCTCACATTTGACTTGCAAAGTTGGTGCTTTTCGAAACTCTTGTAGCATAAATGCATATTAAGAATTCCAGAAAAAGATAAAATATGAATAATTTCAAGATAATACTTGCATGGGAAATTCAAAATGTTAAGAGTATACCAAAAAACCCTCTAACAAAGTGATCTTTGCAAACTTGTGAATTCTTTGACCCTGCTCCCTTTGACTGGAGTGTGTGCCCCATTTCTCATCGTCTTTTGGGGGATTTATTGGCAACTTTCATTTTTTAAATAGTTTTTGGAATATCAATCTTGTTGTTAGTTTTGTGACGAGTTTGATCCGCTTTACAAAATTTAAAATCCACTAATCGTATAGTTTAAAATTAACAAAGACTAATCAAGATGCCCAATAATGAACCAATCACTCAATTATTTAGGCTGTGAACACATTGAACATGAGTGAATGAAGGGCAACTACTCAACAGCCATACATGTCACACTAAGGGTGGCCGTATGAACAATGCCAACACTGTCATAAACTTGTGCCATATAGTGAAACCACAATAAAAAAACATTGACCAACACATTTTGGAAGAATGTTTGCACCCCAACACAACATAAACACTACAGAACAAATTCCCAGAATTCCCTGCAGCACCAACTCTTCCGGGACGTTACAATATAAACAAACGCCATTGGTGGATCTACACCTAAAATCAACTGTAATGATACCAAGTACAATAGCGTATCTAGTCGATACTACTATGATTACTACGATATTTTTTGACATCACAAAAGCTTCTTTCTTTTAAAAAAAATGTATATTATGTTTATAAACTTAAGAAATACGTCTCCGGACACATGAGGACTTTGAATATGACTAATGTATGATCCTGTAACTACTTGGTATCGGATTGATACCCAAATTTTGGTATCAATAAAAACTGATGTAAAGTATCAAACAAGAGAACAATATGTCCATCCATCCATCCATTTTAACAGCAGTGTAGATAGAACATGTTAAAAGAGAAAGTAGATGAACAAGTAGATTAATAATTCATTTTCTACCACTTGTCCTTAATCATTTTGACAAAATATTAGAATGAAAAATGATACTGCATACGTCAGCAGCTACATTAGAAGCTTTTACAGCAGAATGCAGCTGATATAGGCTCTAGCACCTCCCATGACCTCGAAAGGGACAAGCAGTAGAAAATGGATGGATGGATGTTTGTTTACTAATTACAAAAAGACAAGTTGTCTAGTATGTTCACTATTTTGTTTAAGGACTAAATTGCAATAATACACATATGTTTAATGTACTGGAATATTTTTTTGTTAAAATAAAGCCAATAATAACACTTTTTGTGGTCCCCTTTATTTAGAAAAGTACCGATATGTACTGAAATACTCTTGGTACTGGTACCAAACACTATCGACCGAGCACCACCTGGCAGAAATGTAGATCGGCGCCTATGATAATGTCACATGTTTGTACCGTCTGAATATTATCGTTTTTGTCATGTCTACTCATCCATACACAGTGTGAGTTTGCATGCTACTTTATTTATTTATTTATTTTTACAGTCGTCGTTCTTCAGCCCCCGCTTCCCTGACCGGAGCTCTCGGCCATTGTGCACGGGCTTTTTCTGCAGCGCTGACATCTCCTCACTTAAACTTAATTGAATTTGTCTGTGCTGCTAACGGCAGTCCAAATGCCACATTAATCCTGCCTGTAAAAGGTGATGAATGTCCTCACGCTTTGGCAGCCCGGTCCATGTTAGTTATTATATTTCTAATTTGGTGGATACCACCTCACCCTGCACTCCCTGGTAATGAAATAATTAGTCATTTTGATAATTAAATCTCCTGCGGCGCTGCGGCCAAAGGGGCGGTAGCGCGAGGAGGAAGAATTGACTCGGAGATGGTCAGCCGGAAGGACGAGTTTTGTTTCAATTCCTCGCTCAAACTGAAAAGCAATAACGTGATGCAATTTAGCCGCTTATTAATCAAATTATGCTCGGTTCTAACCTGTCAGGTGAATGCAATTAATTGTTAACAATAAGCATGAATGTGAAACGCCATGTTTCTCCAAATACATGTCTGTCATACTAAATGATTCATTGCTCACCTGTCTTGCCGTGTATTACATCAGCTGACTATGGAAGGCCAGATTGTAAATGAAGCATGGCAGGTTTCAATCCGGTCTCTAAATGCATATTTCATTCTTTTTTTTCTCAGTTCTAACATAGCGCAACTAAGTACAACTGCTTGAATTTTAAATTTCTAGCAGGTTTAAAAGCTTTTTTTTCCCCATCCAAAATAGATGTATGTCCATTTACTACGCCTGCAGGTATTTTGGGGAAAAACATACCCACCCTCTGTAGACAAAAATGTTTATCCACACCAATGATGAAATATGCATTTGTTGGCTCTCACCCTAAGGTCAAAGCAACACTTGCATTACAAAAACATCTATTAGCATAGCAAAGTACACTGCAGTAAAAAAAGGGATGATTCAGGATAAGGGTTACAGCTTTGGTGTGGTATAAATAAACTTTTGTGAAGGTATGTGTGTATAAGTGTTATACTTCTCTGCACATTTAATATGTAAAATTGGAAAATACATAAATATATAATATAATGTAAAAATTGGGTTCCATGCTTATATGCGTTGTGTTGTCATTTAGGATAGGATAGACCAGTGGTGTCCAAACCACAGCACAAGTTCAATTTCAATAAGCAACCTGGCCATGCAGGGTGTTTTTATATCAAATATAAATACCCAGGGGTCTGACAGGTGGCAAATTATCACCATCTTCTCTACAACGTGAAAATGTTAGACTTTTTTGACTTTTCAAGCACAGCACCTACTTATACGACCCAATCCCAACAACCTTTCCTAATCATGGTGCGGAGAAAAAAAACATTCAACCAGCACAAAAATTCAACGCACATGGTCACACATAACACATCCTGCACACTGAACTTTGTGGATATTAGAAAAAAAAATGTCCCATCACCATAGAAAATCGAAATTACACCCATTTAAATCCATATTGATTAGATCTGGTTGATACTTCTGGTTGATTACAAAGCTTTAAAGAGGTTGACAGTGAAGTAAACAATTTAGGTTATTCATCAATCCATCCATTCATTTTCTACCGATTGTCCCTTTTGTGGTCGCGGGGGGTGCTGGAGCCTATCTCAGCTGGATTCGGACAGAAGGCGGGTACACCCTGGACAAGTCGCCACCCCATCGCAGGGCCAACACAGATAGAGAGACAACATCCACACTCACATTCACAAACTAGGGTCAATTTAGTGTTGCCAACCAGGTGCATGTCTTTGGAGGTGTGAGGAAGCCGGAGTACTTGGAGGGAACCCACGCAGTCACGGAGAGAACATGCAAACTCCACACAGAAAGATCCCAAGCCCGTGATTGAACCCAGGTTTTAGTAAATATTAATTATATATCCATCATGTCATTATAATATGTAAACATACATATATACATATACAACGACAAAAGTAGTGTTTAATGATAATCTAAAAATGATAAATAATTAATGATTTTCATTGCCCACTAACAATTTCACTGTGTATAGATAAATAATTGAACAAAAACACTGAACACCCACTTTGCAAAAAAAAAAAAAAAAAGCAGACGTCCAACACACATTTAGGAACACACGTCAAGGTGAGTTGAGGTTGTTAAACGTTTTACCGCACATAACCCTTACCAAATGTTGCCAAACAACCCACACATTAATGTTTTTTTAGACGCAGTTTTTTTACGGTAGGCAGATAAAATGAACATTATTGGGGTCGGCCAAAGAAAAGGCAAACTAATACAGTGGGGTGCGGGGACCCCTATAGGTAGTTGTCGGGTGTCCCCAGCTAAATGACAGATAGTTATGGGTCCATTTGTATACTCTCAGTTACATTAACATTGATATTATACATGAGGGCCCATAGATATAAATCCCATTAAATGTAGCTTTGATGTAGCAAACTACATACCCTGTTCCATATGAGTTGGGAAATTGTGTTAGATGTAAATATAAACGGAATACAATGATTTGCAAATCCTTTTCCACACATATTCAATTGAATGCACTTCAAAGACAAGATATTTGATGTTCAAACTCTTAATTTTTTTTTTTTTGCAAATAATAATTAACTTAGAATTGCATGGCTGCAACACCTGCCAAAGTAATTGGGAAAGGGCATGTTCACCACTGTGTTACACCACCTTTCTTTTAACAACACTCAATAAACGTTTGGGAACTGAAGAAACACATTTTTGAAGCTTTGAAAGTGGAATTCTTTCCCATTCTTGTTTTATGCAGAGCTTCAGTCGTTCAACAGTCCAGGGTCTCCGCTGTCGTATTTTACGCTTCATAATGCGCCACACATTTTCGATGTGGACTGCAGGCGGGCCGGGAAAGAACCCGCACTCTTTTTTTTACGAAGCCACACTGTCGTAACACTTGTCTTGCTGAAATAAGCAGGGGCATCCATGATAACATTGCTTGGATGACAACATATGTTGCTCCAAAACCTGTATGGACCTTTCAGCATTAATGGTGCCTTCACAGATGTGTAAGTTACCCATGCCTTGGGCACTAATATGGGTTGTACTTGTATAGCGCTTTTCTACCTTCAAGGTACTCAAAGCGCTTTGACACTACTACCACATTTACCCATTCACACACACATTCACACACTGAAGGAGGGAGTTGCCATGCAAGGCGCCAACCAGCACCCATCAGGAGCAAGGGTGAAGTGTCTTGCTCAGGACACAACGGACGTGACGAGGTTGGTACTAGGTGGGATTTGTACCAGGGACACTCTGGTTGCGCACGGCCACTCTCCCACTGCGCACACCCCCATACCATCACAGATGCTGGCTTTTGAACTTTGCTCCTATAACAATCCGAATGGTTATTTTCCTCTTATTTCTGAAGGACACCACGTCCTCTGTTTCCAAATATAATTTGAAATCTGGACTCGTCAGACCACAGAACACCTTTCCACTTTGCATCAGTCCATCTTAGGTGAGCTCGAGCCCAGCCAAGCCTGCGGAGTTTCAGGATATTGTTGATCAATGGGTTTGGCTTTGCATAGGGGAGTTTTAACTTGCACTTACAGATGTAGCGACCAACTGTAGTTACTGACAGTGGTTTTATGAAGTGTTCCTGAGCCAATGTGGTGATATCCTTTACTTACTGATGTCGGTTTTTGATCCAGTACCGCCCGAGGGATCAAAAGTCTGTAATATCATTGCTTACGTGCAGTGATTTCTCCAGATTCTCTGAACTTTTTGATGATTTTACGGACCGTAGATGGTAAAATCCCTAAATTCCTTGCAATAGCTCGTTAGGAAATGTTGTTCTAAAACTGTTCGACAATTTGCTTACAAAGTGGTGACCCTCACCCCATCCTTGTTTGTGAATTACTTAGCATTTCATGGGAGCTGCTTTTATACCCAATCATGGCACCCAACTGTTCCCAATTAGCCTGCACACCTGTGGGATGATCTATATAAGTGTTTGATGAGCATTCCTCAACCTTATCAGTATTTATTGCCACCTTTCCCAACTTCTTTGTCACGTGTTGCTGGCATCACATTCTAAAGTTAATGATTATTTGCACAAAAAAAAAAAGTTTATCAGTTTGAACACCAAATATGTTGTCTTTGTAGCATATTCAACTGAATATGGGTTGAAAATGATTTGCAAATCATTACATTCCGTTTATATTTACATCTAACACAATTTCCCAACTCATATGGAAACGGGGTTTGTACTTTTGCCGTGTAGCTTGTAGTACCTGGGGGTAAAGTTCGACCGAGATTTTAAATTCGAAAAAAAATCAGCAGCGTCGTTCAAAAATGGTTTTATCAATTACGCCAAATAGCGAAAGTGAAACCGCTTCTGTCAGGACATGATCTCGAGAAATTAATTCACGCCTTCATCTCGAATCGTTTAGACTACTGCAATGCCCTGTATGTAGGCATTAGCTAGGCCTCCCTCGCCCGCCTGCAGCTCGTGCAGAACTCTGCTGTTCGTCTGCTAACACAGACCCGCAGACGTGAGCACATCACCCCTATATTAGCGTCCCTTCACTGGCTCCCTGTGCGTTATTGAATCAATTTTAAACTCCTTCTATTTGCTTTTAAATGTCTAAACAACCTCGCGCCAACATATCTCTCCGACCTCCTTCAGCCTTACTGCCCCACTCGATCCCTAAGATCAGCCGATCAGCTGCTACTGACGGTCCCTGACACAAGGCTGAAGCTTAGAGGTGACAGAGCTTTCGCTGCTGCTGCTCCCGAGCTCTGGAACAACCTACCTCTGAGTGTTAGACAAGCCTCCTCTCTTCCTGTTTTTAAATCTATCTTAAAAACATACTTTTATTCCTTGGCTTTTACACTAAGTGATATCCATCCTGCAATGGCGCTCCATTGGACACCTGCTGTGAACCTGTTTTTATGTTTTATTTATTTATTTTTTATCATGTTCTGTTTGTGTTGTGTTGTTTTCTCGGTCCTCGTATTATCTTTTAACCTGTCCATTGTACAGCACTTTGGCTGCCCCTGTGGTAAATTTTAAATGTGCTTTATAAATAAAGTTGATTTGATTTGATTTATAGTGTGGAGGTTTCTCTCCTCTGGGTTCCTCGGACCACCAAGCACTGACATGACAGTTAGGTCTCCGGGCTACAAACCTGTTTTATTTTACAATTTAGTCTTTCTGTTGTGCTTTTCAGCAAGTGTTTGTTCGTGGCTGTCTCTCTCTCGCTCTCGCTCAACCTCCACCACCTCTCTCCTTCCCGGCTTCCGCCTTTTAACAGAGCGACAGGTGATTAGATAACCAGGCCCAGGTGAGCCATCTACGCACCTCTCCCTGATTTCAAAGCCGGTCCTGGCACACTCCGCTTTGCTGCAGGTTGCAGGCCACGCCCCCCGCCACATGTAGCTTGCTACAATTCTCCGGAGATAGCTTCCCCTGTAGCTTAGCTACATTTAATCAAAAGTAACTTGTAGCTTAGCTTAACACATTTTCCAAATAGCTTGCCCATCACTGATTATAGGTGCCACTACGGATGGACTAATTTAGCAGCACATTGATAGCAGTGAGCTAATGCTACTATATGCTGCTATTGTTAACACACGGAGTTCGCGGCTACTTCTGCTACGTCTTAAACTTGCTAAACGTAAATAATGGCCTATAATTCATGCATCTGTCACCTGGTAGTAAACAAATATGGCCATGTAACGAGAAGCTGGTGGACCTTGACATCGCCCAAGATGAATTGATTAACGTGATTAACATTTACCATGAAATGATTAACGTGGACTCCGACTTAAACAAGTTGAAAAACGTATTCGGGTGTTACCATTTAGTGGTCAATTGTAGGGAATATGTACTGTACTGTGCAATCTACTAATACAAGTCTCAATTAATCAATAATTAATGGCCAAAAAGACCCCAAAACAGGTTTCCTGCAGGAACATTTTTTAACCCTTTGTGAGAATTGTGATTAATTCTTCATCTAAACTGGGTCCCGTCGATCGGCATCCCAGCGAGACTGGAAGTATTACTCGTAAGTGTGTTTTATTATGGTTTAAAAAATTTAGTTTGTATGTTTAGCACCTCGCCATGCTGCAGATTCTAGTGTCACTCAGTCGGCTTCTTACACTTATTGCTCATCCTCTTTGTGTTCGGGCTACAAAATATAAGGAATGTGTATCATATTTTTTTAAAAGGTATTCATTGTTGGCTCTCACAAAGTCCGCTTGTTGATGGGGAAGGGATCTTTGGTTCCTAGCGCAATGTCACGAATCACATGCCTGGCTTCCTCCTTATCTCTCTGAATGCGATTGATACTATTTTGATAAAATCTATTTACTTCGGAAGTATTTTGGTGACATAAATCAGATATATATGATGATAGCTTCAATATAGAGGCAACTTATTTTTCTACTCTACTGCAGGCCCCCGGCCCTTAGTAAGAGTCTATCAAATACGACATAATACACCATTGAGAACTGTGGAGAGACAACGAGAATGCGGGCTCCCCTGGATGTGATTAAAAAAAGGTGGCGTGTGCTTTGTATTACCTGGCCGTTGAGGGAAGACTGCAGAAACGGCGAATGCTTTTGGACTGGCAAAGCAGACTGTATCAGTTTTTGTCCGCCATGTATGTCACGGAGTCAACGTCTAGGTCCAGAGTATATAAAGTCACCAAAAACAAATGGACAATGAAGGAGAAGGCAAAAGAGTAAGGAGCGTCCTTAAGTTAAAGTTAAAGTACCGACGATTGTCACACACACCTGACCAGATATCTAGATCCCTAGATTGATTCATGTAAAATATTCTCCATCACATTGTTTACTTTCACATGTTCATTTATTGGATTAATTTATGATGGCTCAGGTGTGATTCACTACAATAGGGCCCCACACACAGCACACTGGATTCCAGTTAATTGAAATACCACAACATTGGATATTGTTCAGATAAGTTCAAATTAAGAACTTGCACACAAAGCAACACTGGAGGTGGCCGACGTGCAGATGTTCCACGCATGCTTACTAGGTCGCGTTGACTGATGGGGGTAGGGGGTCTTAAACGACCATTGTGTGTGTGTGCGTGTGTGTGTGTGTGTGTGTGTGTGTGTGTGTGTGTGTGTGTGTGTGTGTGTGTGTGTGTGTGTGTGTGTGTGTGTGTTTGTGTGTGGACAAGGATAAGGTTAGGTGGGATTTACCCTGGATAACTAACCTGTAGAAGGGAACCTAGCAAAGAATGATACTCACCTTTCTTAGCCTTAATTCAGCATGATCCATCATCAAAAACCTTTGATTTGATTTTTGTAACACCCTTTTTTTTTAATCCATCCGTCCCTCTAACTTGTCATGATCAACTGGATTTCTTTCACATAGCTGTTGGCATGTTCCCCTGGCATGAAGCGTCTCGCTGTCCTTGCTGCATGACGATTGATCCGGTCACCAGTCTTTTCATCCACCATGGCTTTACACCGGAATAACGGTAATGTAGGACCGGAAACGTAGTCGCTGGATGTATAAGTTTGACAATGTTTTTTTTCTTGGCTGCTTTCCATGCTTCCTTGAACCTGTATTTGCCATCTGGAGTACTGGATGTGTGTGTCATATGATGTTTGTCTGTACATGTTTTTCAGAATACATTCGCCCCGCTGTCAGATGCCAAAACCCGGAGCCACGTTGACGATGTGGGGCTTGTGCTGTCCTCTCTCCAGGCTAGTATATACCGGGGAGGCTACAGCCGCTTTGCACCCTATTAACAGCGCGGCCAACTGAAACGCAACGAACGGACAGGAAGAACGTGTGTGTGTTTATGTGTGTGAGTGTATGTGTGAGTGTGTGTGGGTGTGTGTGTGAGAGAATGCGATCCGCAAGTTAAAAAGAGAGACATTGCTGAGGCCTGGGTATTGCAATACGTGCAATTTAAGCATAATTTGAGCATCTCCTAAGCGAGAAAAATATCTAAAAACTAAAAAGACAACTGATATTTTTCATCTTATACCTCAGATATTTTGTGCTGTGTATTTTGATATTGTGGGTTTTTAATTTATCGAGATTTAAAATACTTACACATACTTTATCAGCCATAGAGGTTTTTTTGTCCATGGTACTAATAGACAAACTGTTCATGTAAAATTAGGACACAGAGGAAATATTTATCAGATTGTTGTACACCAATCTTGTGGGATTATACTGTATATCAAAGTAACATGGTTTTTGATAGCATGTATCTCCTTTTTCATACATGCCTTTAGTGGACAATAATGTTGAGGTTGTTGTTTTTTGTTTTTTTTTAAACTATGATGTATTTTAATGCAGAGGTAAGAAGTGTTAAAGAACAATGACATAGGATTTTAAGCAGAATCCTAATTCTCCCCCTCATCCTGCCCTCCGTTTTGTGTGAATAATGTGCCAAATCTCTTCTATGGTTAAGGAAAGGTTCTAGAGCGTGGCCACCGCTGCTGCTCACTGCTCCTCTCACCTCCCAGGCGGTGGAATAAGGGGATGGGTCAAATGCAGAGAGTAATTTCACCACAACTAATGTGTGTGTGTGTGTGTGTGTGACTATCAGTAGTACTTTAACTTTAATTTTAAGTGCCAAGGGGTGTGATGCCCTCGACTTACGTGTGGTCCCGAACACACCTACGATGAAGTTTTAACGAAGTTCCCATCGTATCGCATTCACACACAAGATAGTTCAGGATGCTTTATTATTGTCCAGTCTTTAAAATGTACAAGACATATAAGAACTGAAATTACAGTGTCAGCACAGTCCCACTAAGAGCAGACATACGTTGCAGGGAGAAAAGAACAGGACCGCCAACGCATAAGCCACTTACAGCGCTCCTTAAAAAAGGTGGGAAAAAGGTGATATTGCGAAAGGGGGGAAGAGTAAAAAATATCAGTCAAAGGCGGGTCCAGGCTGAGTCCAAGGGAAATAAACTCATTGGCCATAGCACACATAAACAAGTTACATATAATCACAACAACTCGCAACAGAGGTGTCGTTGAGGAGCGAGGGAGGTCAAAAACGTACATCTTTGAGAGCCCTCGGGGATGTTTACAGAACAGCCTGCTCCTGTTGTTGCGGCGTCATTGCCCTTCGAGGGAGATAAATCGTAGATAAGGATTTTAGTTTTTCCGCGAGCAGACATTACAATGGCTTGTCTGTTCTATTCGTCAATGTTTTCCCTTTCCACAAGCTTCTCCATGATGTTATCCATCTTTCGATTCAGTTCAGAAATCGCCCCAGACTGTGAGCAGAAACCACACGCGTACGTAAATATACGAATTATTGACTTTCATAGTCATGACATTTTTATCAGGCATTCAGTCCTTTGATACTCGGTGTAAATATGTCCATGTTTCGAATATTTATTTAAAATTGCTAGAGTTATGTAACGCAGCGCTAGCTAATAAATTTTGATGTCGGACTAGCAGAAAACGGACTTTACTACGAATTTTTAAGGAATAAAGGTAAAGTACCACTGATAGTCACACACACTAGGTGTGGTGAAAATACCCTCTGCGTTTGACTCATCCTCTTGTTCCACCCCCTGGGAGGTGAGGGGAGCAGTGAGCAGCAGCAATGACTGCGCTCGGGAATCATTTTGGTGATTTAACCCCCAATTCCAACCCTTGATGCTTAGTGCCAAGCAGGGAAGTAATGGGTCCCATTTTTATAGTCTTTGGTATGACTCGGCCGGGGTTTGAACTCACGACCTACCAATCTCAGGGCGGACACTCTAACCACAAGGCCGTTGAGCAGCCAATCATGTTTAACATTAGCCATGTTAAAATGTTTTTTTAATTTTACAAACGCTTGTAAGAATGATGAAACGAACACAACTATTTTGCATTAAGTATCTTCTGAATACTATGACTTTCGCTTTTTTATAGCTTGTTATCTTGAGTGAGACAAACTGTAGAAAATGAATGGATAATCGTTAACAGCCACCAACAGCAAGTGATGGTGACGTAGCAGGAAACGAGGGTCGTGTTCGTTTGTTGGGGCATTTCCCACCACTATGTCCTGGCCCTCTGAATCGAGATTTGAGGGTTTCTGGTAAGACGTAGCAGGAAGGGTTATAATGGTGAGAATTGGGATTCAGCCTGGGTTTTTGTGGACATTAAGGGTCCTATTCTCCCATGTGCTAAGTGAAAGAAAGGGATTCTCGACTGTGCGCCTTTAAGAGATGCGCACTTTGTGTGGAGCAACCCTGAAATGTAGGCGTTCCCAGTCAAGTAATGGGCATTCATGTATTCTCCCATCGTAGTCTGATACTGCATTAAGCCCAACACCCGGGAAGGTGAAAGAACGTGTTGCACTTGAAGTGTGGATGCGCTTTAAACATGCATAATAAAATGGTAAAATAAACTCTCAGAAAACTGTCAGATCTATTCAGATTGGCTTAATTGAGACACCTGGAAACTACTATTAATAAGAGGATCACAAGGTAGAAAGGCCACGATGGCACTCTGATTTAACTAACACAAATCTAAATTAATCTTTGTCTTGTCTGCTAGAATTGAAGAGAAGAAGTGTGATCTCAGTGGAAGGTTATTAGTTTGACATCCGGGAACTGACGGATGTCCAGGCTAGAGAACAATTTAGACTGGACTCTGGGGCCATCATGAAACCATGTGACTAGAGTAATTTCTGGGCTATAGAGCGCACCAGTATTCAAGCCGCACCCACCAAATTTAGAATAAATTAATATGTTTACATATGTAAGCCACATCGGACTATAAGCCCTAGATATATACCGGTACAAAATATTTTGTAAATGTTTATTTACATACATTGTTCCCAAACCGTGCCTGTAACACAGCAGTAAAACGGCTGATCAAACAAAACAGAACCCATCGTCAGGCCATAGAACAATTTAGACTCGACTCTGAAGCCATAATTAAACTATGTGACTACCCCTATTTTCTGAGCTATAGAGTGCACCACTATTTCAACCGCACCCACCAAATTTAGAAGAAATAAATATATTTACGTATATTAGCCGCGCCGGACTATAAGTCCCATATATACTGGTATGAAAGATTTTGTAAATATTTATTTACATACATTGTTTCCTAACAGTGCCTGTAACACGGCAGTGAAACGGCTGATCAAACAAAACAGAAGCCATTGTCATGGATCCATTAGCTGTGGAAGCTAGCTCTCCAATCAGCTAAACAGACTCTATAATTCAGCGGCCACGTTTTGGTGAATTTATAAAATTTAAACAATACAAAAAAATTATAAGTTAATAATTCTAACACATACACTTGTAAACATGTTAGCATATTTACTAATGCTAACGACGCTAGCTTGAGTACATTATGAAAGTTTGTACAAATATGCATGAAAACACTCCTGTAGACATCACACATGGGAAGGGTTTGGAAAACATGAATTGTCATAGTTATATTGTAAATTGTACAAACTTTACCTGGAGGGATGAATGAAAAATCCTGTCCAGCAGAAACGCTATGGATGGATATATTTACAGCACGAAACAGGAAATACATTATCGAACTCATCCAAAGGATGGCAATGCCATGGCACAAACACCAGACTTGTTAAGTGTTAGCAAAGAAAAACATGAATAATCCGCATGGTTTAAAGCTTCGGAAAAAGTAGCGGTTTAGAGTCCGGAAGCTACGGTATACAACAGACAGCACATAAATAATGTAGCATTACACAAAAACGAGACACAAACAGCTATCTAAGCCCATCACAAATTGTTGTACTGAAACAGAACCTTTGACATCCCAAAAAGCGTCAAAGTGGTTAAAATAACATTTCATCCACGGAGTCACACTCAGCCGGAAGAAGTCATCACCATGGCGACACATGTAACCATAGCCTCGATTGACGCGGCCATTTCTGATTTAAAGTATTATCTTTTAAAGGCATTCACTCCAGCCAAAGCCCCCCCAAAAAAGGTGTCACAGGTATCGGACTGCCGATATTATCGGCAGTCCGATACCTGTGATACCGATAAATGTTTTAAAATGTAATATCGGAAATTATCGGTGTTGGTTTCAAAATTATCGGTTTCAAAAAGTGCAATTTCTTACTTTATAAAACGCCGCTGTGTACACGGACGTAGGGCGATGTACAGTGCGCCAATAAACCTTAAAGGTACTGCCTTTGCATGCCAGCCCAATCACGTAATATCTACGGCTTTTCGCACACACACAAGTAAATTCAATGCATACTTGGTCAACAGCCATACAGGTCACACTGAGGGTGGCCGTATAAACAACTTTAACACTGTTACATATATGCGCCACACTGTGAACTCACACCAAACAAGAGTGACAAAAACATTTCGGGAGAACATCCGCACCGTAACACAACATAAACGCAACAGAACAAATACCCAGCCCCCCTTGCAGCACTAACTTTTCCGGGACACTACAACATTCACCCTGCTACCCCCTAACTCGCCACCTCAACCCCGCCCCCCAAACGCCGCCCACCTCAACCTTTTCATGCTCTCAGGGAGAGCATGTCCCAAATTCCAAGCTGCTGTTTTGAGGCATGTTTGAAAAAAAAAGAATGCACTTTGTGACTTCAATAATAAATATGGCAGTGCCATGTTGGCGATTATTTTCCATAACTTGAATTGATTTGTTTTGTAAAACCTTGTTACATTGTTTAATGCAACCAGCGGGGCATCACAACAAAATTAAGGACAATAATGTGTTAATTCCACAATTGTACAATATATATCGGTATCGGTTGATATCGGAATCGGTAATTAAGAGTTGGACAACCTCAGAATATCGGATTTGGGCAAAAATGCCATTATTGCCATAGACAAATGTCAGTTTATTAGTGATGAGCTCACACCTGAGCTTCACTTACACAGGGTGGGTGTGTCCATGGTCTGGATGGGAGCACAGGAATAAGAGAAAAGTGCGTACGTACAAAAACACTTAAACGCAAACGGGGGAATAGGACCTAAATGTGCAGGAAAGTAAAAGCATCATAGATCAGCAAACGATTGTTAATTCCTTGAATTCTGTTATTTCTAGATCATAACTTCCCTATTATCTTTGTTTTTGAGGGGGGGAATGACCTCCACTTTCCACACCTTTTTGTACAGAAAATCTACAGTTATGTGCGTTGTTGAAAATTAAGTATTTTTCATTGTTATCTGAACAAGTATTTGTATGTGTATTATTTTATTTATTTTATTACCTGTTATAAATTCCTGTACATTTTGCCCTTTCTGTGACTAATAGTTTTTTCCAGATATAGGTTCAATGCTTTTGGGTTCTTGTTTTTGTTTCAGGGGACTTTAGTCGCGATCTCAAGTTTAGATGCTAGTTAAAAGCAATCCCCGCTAGTATAGGTTTAGATAGAAACGTGTGAATAGTTTAGTCGCTAAGGAGTCAATGATGCGAGTCGGCACGTTATTCAGACTGTAGCTTTATTGCCTCAATAATGTGGTTTCTCTCGCACATCACGTCAAGCCAAAGGATCCAGTGGATAGCAACATATCCGTTGTGTTTTTGTGTTTACCAATATTCTGCATAATATCCAACAGGGGGAGAGGAGTGTCATGGTAACCTAACCATCTCTTTAGTTAGTTGACTAGTCTGTGAGGTACAATATGAAAACGAAACGCCATCTGAAGAATATTAAAAAGGAGATGATTTAGATTCGTGGCACCGATGCGTTTCTGTTCCGAGTAGCAATGGTAGATGTTTTTATAGGAACTTCCAATATATTCATTGGTAAAATTGACAATTTTTTATATTGCTGGAGAAATTTTAAGAATATCTTGCATTTTGTTGTTTGTTTTTGCCTGTAGATTTAATGGGGAGGGGTTAAAACAAAACAATCCGATGTTGTAACATATTTGAACTGTGTCATGAAGATGTTCTCTTATATGAAACACATTATGGTATAAAGTTTTAGATTAGACACATTAGGGCGAGCTATCTTCTTTTCAAGGTCATGTTCTGATTTTATTTCCAAATAATCACTTTGTTGTTATGCAGTATGTATGCTCATGGTTTACTTTGTCCAATGTACTATTTTGCACTATTTGTAATTGAACATAATCTGAGACATATCAGCGCAGTAGTTGTACATTTCCCCTGTCTTTTTATTCTCATCTTATTGCAACGGACACCTGGGGTTGCCAACTTGCCCAAAACAAATACGGGAGACCTTGTTAGACTATCTTCATCCCGAACTTTGTGATGATTTGTTCCATTATCTTTTTTTTACGTTTTAAAACTATTGTTTAATTTTACGACTCGCAAACAGGCAGCATCTGCAGTAAGAGGGTGGCTGAGCTGGAAGATGTCTATGAATGCTGTCATTCATCCAGGTCATTGTCATCTCAGGACATTAAATTAATCGCAAGTTGGACTGATAGGTTTGTCTTAGAAGACGTTTTGCTTTTCATCCGAGTAGGCTTCATCAGTTTGTGCTCATAGACTTACATCGGTCAAATCTCGTCGAGCGGCTTTGGATTGTCCGATAATATCGGACTGCCGACATTATCGGCCGATAAATGTTTTAAAATATAATATTGGAAAATATCGATATCGGTTTCAAAATTATTGGTATCTGTTTCAAAAAGTCAAATTTATGACTTTTTGATACGCCGCTGTGTACATGGACGTAGGGAGAAGTACAGAGAGTCAATAAACCTTAGACGCTGCCTTTGCGTCGCGGCCCTTTCACATAATATCTACGGCTTTTCACAAACACTTGAATGCAAGACATTCTTGGTCAAAAGCTATACAGGTCACATTGAGGGTGGCCGTATAAACATCTTTAACACTGTTACAACTATGCACTGTGAACCCACACTAAACAAGAATGACAAACACATTTCGGGAGAACATCCGCACCGTGACACAACAGAACAAATACCCAGAAACCCTTGCAGCAATAACTCTTCCGGGATACTACAATATACACTCCCCGCTGCTCCCTAACCCACCTCAACCCCCCGCACCCCAAACCCGCCCACCTCAACCTCTCCATGCTCTCTCAGGGAGAGCATGTCCCAAATTCCAAGCTGCTGTTTTGAGGCATGTTAAAAAAAAAAATCACTTTGTGACTTCAATAATAAATGTGGCAGTGCCATGTTGGCATTTTTTTCCATAATTTGAGTTGATTTATTTTGGGAAAACCTTGTTACATTGTTTAATGCATCCAGCGGGGCATCACAACAAAATAGGCATAATAATGTGTTGATTTCACAACTGTACATATCGGTATCGGTTGATATCGGAATCGGTAATTAAGAGTTGGACAATATTGGAATATTAGATATTGGCAAAAAAGCCATTATCGGACATCTCTCGTCTCAAGCTTTGGGTAATAGTAATAATGGATTCGATTTACACAGCGCTTTTTTAGACAAACAACATGCTTCACCGGGAACTGAAAACCCATTCTTATTTCACTTTTCATTCACACATTGATGGTGGTTAGCTATGTTGGTAGAGTGGCCGTGCCAGCAACTTGAGGGTTCCAGGTTCAATCCCCTGCCATCTTAGTCACTGGGCAAGACACTTTACCCACCTGCTCCCAGTGTCACCCACACTTAGATATTGGGTTTCACTATGTAAAAGCGCTTTGAGTCACTAGAGAAAAGCACTATATAAATATAATTTACTTCACTTCACATTTGTAGCCGTAGCTTCCCTGGGGTAGACTGACAGAAGGGTGGCTGCCAATTTGCGGCCATTATATATTAGTGGTACGGTATAGGGTCAGGAACGGCTCGCGAGCGATTTCTTTTTTTAAATAGTGTTTTAAAAGCCGTATTGGTCAATACTTGTGGCTGTGGCAGCGTCTGTGTGACGACACTGCTCAGCAGGTGGGTGGGGAGGGGTTACAGACACATCTTAAAGTGTCAGACACCGAGTGCATACATGAATGCAAATTTCATATCAAACAGTCTCCATAAACAACCTGCAAACGCATATGCCAAGGGTGGCCATTACGTCGATGGTGAGCTACCGGTCGATCGCGGAGGGTGTGTCAGTCGATCACCAGCCAGGCATTAAAAAAATAGACCTAAAAATGAGTAAGGATCAATCGTCACCAAGACGTCACTTTCGTCACTTGATTGACATTCACGACACCCGAGAGTCTTGTGAGAAAACGCCGGCTGCTGTGAGATCATTATTAAGAAAAAATGACAGACAAGAAGGTGAGAAACACTTTTTATTTCAACAGACTCTCGTGCCGAACCTGCCGTCAAAACTCTAAAGACCGACTGCACAGTTCCTGTCTTCACAATAAAATAAGAGTCTCTCAAAGTAAGCGCTAGCAAGCTACGAGTTTGCCGCCAATGTATTTCTTGTAAAGTGTAGAAAAAGGAGTATGGAAGCTGGACAAATAAGATGCCAAAAACCAACCACTTTCATGTGGTATTGGACAAAAAGCAGGACTTTTTTTTTCCTCCATTCAAAAATGTGGAAGTTACCATCACTACTGTCTGATTCTAATCAATGCAAGTCATCAGAATCCGGTCATAAATCAACTTATATTTTTGTCTTCATGAAAGTAAGGAATCTATACGTGTTAAACATGATTGTATTATTTAACTTGTTAAAAAAATGTCTCTTTCCTAAATAAATAAATATAAATTACATATATGAATGAGGTAGATCCCTTTGACTTGGCCAATTGAAAAGTACTGTAGCTTGTCTGCAGAAAAAGCGTGGGCACCCCTGGCATATGCGAACTAATCATCCAACAGTGCAATTCATGGAGTTGGAGAAAATGCAAGCAAGATGAAGGTGTGTCAACTCTTGAACTGTTGCTGATTCCTACACCTGTCGCATCAGTCACTGCATCACCATCACAGCCACCTGGTAGACCTGTAACCTAGGACTTTTTGAGACAGTTTTTACAGAAGACAGGTTAAATTATGTTAAGTTTATTTCTAAAGCCATAAACTTACTATTTATGTTATATTTAGTTTTTTTATTACATTAGTTAGTCATTTCACATGTAATTTGGCAATAATTTTAATTTAACTAAGCTGAAAGAGGAGCTGAAAAAAGAGCCTTAAATCTCATCAGTACTGTACGGCCCCTCCAACCACCACCAAACATTTATTCCCATTCATAAGGAGGGTGAAGTGTCTTGCCCAAGGACACAACGGTCGTGACTACGATGGCGGAAACTGGAATCGAATCGAACCAGTGTAGAGACGCTGCTCCTTCGCCTCAAGAGCTCGCCAGTTGAGATAGCTCGGGTATTTAGTCCAGATGCCGCCCAGGCGCAACCCTGGTGAGGAGTTCCGCACATGCCCAGCCAGAAGTAGGGCACAGAGTAGATCTAGGCACGCTAAGGGATTATGTCTTCCGGCTGGCCTTGGCGTTCTTCCTGTGGAACTGGTTTAGGCGGCCAGAGACCAAGCAGTCTGAGCTGCCCTACCAAACTGCTGACCCCAGATATGTTAAAGAAAATGAACGGATGGATGGTCAAACCTGAATCAAATTACATAATTCATAATTTTGAACAATTTCCCTTGTGGATCATTAAAGGTTGTCTAAGTCTAAGTCTTAAGATGGGGTCGTAGATAGCATGTAGTCCCGACAGCTGGGTTTGAATCTCCGTTCGGGCATCTATGAGTATTGGTTTTCTGGTTTTCTCCTGGTTTTCTCCGGGTACTCCGTGCCCTGCGATTGGTTGACGACCATGGTGTACCCCACCTCTCGCCCAAAATCAACTGGGAAATGCTAATGAGTATAAGAGGTAAGAAAGTGGCTGGCCTTTTTTTGTACATACACAAATTTTTGAAAAAGTATGTTTTTTTATTCCAAATGACAAAAAATTACCAGAATGAAATTGATAACTGTCTTTCAGCGTGACAATCGCATGATGTAGTTTCTTGGGGTTTACAGTGAAGACAGAAGAGTTGGTGAGTCGTGGCATTTTTGTTTTCTCTTTTGGATTTAGTTTGTCCTCAAATTTCACGTAGTTAAGTGATATTTGACAAAATATTTTTGTTCCTTAAGATATTTCGGGCAAAAGGCTCCCGGTTTCTAATTTCGGGAGGATTTTTGATTTTCGAGGGACGGTTGGCAACCCTGGTATCACCCTGCTTTTAAAGACACTCAACCTTTACTCTTTGAAAAGTAACTGTTTGACTATTACACAATTATATACATATGAGAAGCGAATCAATTGTGAACAAGTTAATGAATAATGTAAATAGAAGTTAATGGAATCAATCTGTAGTGTATTTGAACCACGCTACATGGGGAACGGGTGTTTGGCCTGTACCACGTTCTGTTTACGGACGGTCCGAATTAGTGCTGTTGTTAAATACTTCTCTTCCTTTTTGTATCTATCATAGGGAAAACCCCTCAAATGCACCTCACAAAAGGCAGCCATGAAAAGTATCGGTGCGGTTTACCTCAGCTCTGTGTGCTGAGTGAGGATGTTTGTTGAGAAACAGGACGATGAAGGTGTTCACTATGCTGAATGTCTGACTCTGCATCTACTTTATCCAAGTGCTGCTTCCAGTAGGTGTTGTGGTTCAAAACAAGGCTTCCTGCACCGTCATTGTATGTGCATGTACTACGGTTCTTCCACTTATCAATAACCATCAATAAAGTTTGGTTTTCTCAAGTTTTTTCCCCACTCTGTTTCTTCTGTGAAAAGTGATTTCTTGGAGACTACACTAAGTTCACATCAAGCACATTTTTTTACGTTGGTAACATTGATCACCAGTGCAATAACTATGGATCTGACTAAGTAGTCCATACAACCTGGTTGCTCAAGTCTTTACCTGCTGACTTTGGGTGACAACGCGCCTATCCAGTACACCTTCGACTGAGGGCATGAAGTGTGGTGTGCCCCAATGTTCAGAACTGTGCCCAAAGTTTATTTTATATACTGTACTTCGGGACAGGCGGGTTGTCACCCAAACTCGTCTTTACCCGCTGACTTTGGGTGACAACCCGCCTATCCAGTACACCTTCGACTGAGGGCATGAAGTGTGGTGTGCCCCAAGGTTCAGAACTGTGCCCAAAGTTTATTTTATATACTGTACTTTGGGACAGACGGGTTGTCACCCAAAGTCGTCTTTACCTGCTGACTTTGGGTGACAACCCGCCTATCCAGTACACCTTCGACTGAGGGCATGAAGTGTGGTGTGCCCCAAGGTTCAGAACTGTGCCCAAAGTTTATTTTATACACTGTACTTGAAAGACTTAAAGGTGCCACTTCCACACAGGTTGAAAAGAATACATTTGCTTGAAAATTGTCAATATTTTTCACAATTACTAAATTTATAAATTTATAATGTCGGTAACATTGATCACCAGTGCAATAACTATGGATCTGACTAAGTAGTCCATACAACCTGGGGGCTCAAGTCTTTACCTGCTGACTTTGGGTGACAACGCGCCTATTCAGTACACCTTCGACTGAGGGCATGAAGTGTGGTGTGCCCCAAGGTTCAGAACTGTGCCCAAAGTTTATTTTATATGCTGTACTTCGGGACAGGCGGGTTGTCACCCAAACTCGTCTTTACCCGCTGACTTTGGGTGACAACCCGCCTATCCAGTACACCTTCGACTGAGGGCATGAAGTGTGGTGTGCCCCAAGGTTCAGAACTGTGGCCAAAGTTTATTTTATATACTGTACTTCGGGACAGGCGGGTTGTCACCCAATGTCGTCTTTACCCGCTGACTTTGGGTGACAACCCGCCTATCCAGTACACCTTCGACTGAGGGCATGAAGTGTGGTGTGCCCCAAGGTTCAGAACTGTGCCCAAAGTTTATTTTATATACTGTACTTGAAAGACTTAAAGGTGCCACTTCCACACCGGTTGAACAGAATACATTTGCTTGACAATTGTTAATATTTTTTCAAATTACAAAGTTTATACAACAAAATGTTTTGCCGGCCCGAATAAACTGATTGGTGTTTATGGCATACTTGCCAACCCTCCTTATTTTCCTGGGAGACTCCCAAATTTCAGTACCCCTCCTGAAAATCTCCTGGGGCAACCATTCTCCGGAATTTCTCCCAATTTCCACCCGGACAACAATATTAGGGGCGTGCCTTAAAGGCACTGCCTTTAGCGTCCTCTCTCACCTGAAAAGGAGACTATTATATATGTCTCCGTTATCCATAGGTTTATCTGTAACCCATAAAGTAGTCAGGCACGGAACTATTTCTCAGCGTATGTTTATTACAGCCGTTACATTAATACACTGACACACAACATCCGGATTCCCATCATGCATTGCTTCAAAACTACGGCAAGTAGTAATGTCCAAAAACATAACAGAGGCGCAGCAGAAGAACGAAGAAGAGACATGGCGACGACGAGTAAGAAGAAGTACGCTTGCAAGTTCCAAAATGATTGGAAAAATTATTTCAGTTCATCCAGGACAACTTGAAGGGGAAGGGGTATGCTGCCTGCAAATTTTGTAGATCAGACTTCTCCATTGAACACGGTGGCCGAACGGATATACTCATTTATGAACGGATTATATATATATATATATATATATATATATACAGTGGGGCAAAAAAGTATTTAGTCAGCCACAGATTGTGCAAGTTCTCCCACTTAAAATGATGACAGAGGTCTGTAATTTTCATCATTGGTACACTTCAACTGTGAAAGACAGAATGTGAAAAAAAATCCAGGAATTCACATTGTAGGAATTTTAAAGAATGTATTTGTAAATTATGGTGGAAAATAAGTATTTTGGTCAACCATTCAAAGCTCTCACTGATGGAAGGAGGTTTTGGCTCAAAATCTCACGATACATGGCCCCATTCATTCTTTCCTTAACACGGATCAATTGTCCTGTCCCCTTAGCAGTAAAACAGCCCCAAAGCATGATGTTTCCACCCCCGTGCTTCACAGTAGGTATGGTGTTCTTGGGATGCAACTCAGTATTCTTCTTCTTTCAAACACGACGAGTTAAGTTTATACCAAAAAGTACTATTTTGGTTTCATCTGACCACATGACATTCTCCCAATCCTCTGCTGTATCATCCATGTATCCATTTTGGTTTTTTCACGGAATGGGACAACCCAAAATGTACATGAAAATAAAGAAAGTTTGAGACACTAGTGATTTAGGGCTATATAAGTAAACATTGATTGATTGAAAGTGGGATTTACAATAGTAACTGAACAATAAAACACTGAATATTAACAACATATGAACGTCGCTCCTCTTCTACTGCTCAGACCACATCTTTGATTGTTGTGTATCTTCTACAATCAAGAAAAACACAACAAAAATGTAACAGCAAAATGTGAATGCAAAAGTGTAATGAACACCTACAATATGATATACAAACCCCGTTTCCATATGAGTTGGGAAATTGTGATAGATGTAATTATAAATGGAATACAATAATTTGCAAATCCTTTTCAACCCATATTCAATTGAATGCACTACAAAGACGAGAAATTTAATGTTCAAACTCACAAACTTATTTTTTTTTTTTGCAAATAATAATTAACTTATTTCATGGCTGCTACATATGCCAAAGTAGTTGGGAAAGGGCATGTTCACCACTGTGTTACATCACCTTTCTTTTAACAACAATCAATAAACGTTTGGGAACTGAGGAAACTAATTGTTGAAGCTTTGAAAGTGGAATTCTTTCCCATTCTTGTCTTTTATGTAGAGCTTCAGTCGTTCAACAGTCCAGGGTCTCCGCTGTCGTATTTTATGCTTCATTATGCGCCACACATTTTCCATTGGAGACAGGTCTGGACTGCAGGCGGGCCAGGAAAGTACCCGTACTCATTTTTTTTCCGAAGCCACGCTGTTGTAAAACGTGCTGAATGCTTAAATAAGCAGGGGCTTCCATGAAAAAGACGGCGCTTAGATGGCAGCATATGTTGTTCCAAACCCTGAATGTACCTTTCAGCATTAATGGTGCCTTCACAGATGTGTAAGTTACCCACTAATGCACCTCCATACCATCACAGATGCTGGCTTTTGAACTTTGCGTCGATAAGAGTCTGGATGGTTCGCTTCCCCTTTGGTCCGGATGACATGATGTCGAATATTTCCAAAAACAATTTGAAATGTGGACTCGTCAGATCACAGAACACTTTTCCACTTTGCATCAGTCCATCTTAGATGATTTCGGGCCCAGAGAAGCCGTCAGCGTTTCTGGATGTTGTTGATGAATGGCTTTCGCTTTGCATAGTAGAGCTTTAACTTGCACTTACAGATGTAGCGTTGAACTGTATTTCGTGACAGTGGTTTTCTGAAGTGTTCCTGAGCCCATGTGGTGATATCCTGTAGAGATTGATGTCGGTTTTTGATAGTGCTGAATGAGGGATCGAAGGTCACGGTCATTCATTGTTGGTTTCCGGCCATGTTGCTTACGTGGAGTGATTTCTCCAGATTCTCTGAACCTTTTGATGATATTATGGACCGTAAATGTTGAAATCCCTAAATTTCTTGCAATTGCACTTTGAGAAATGTGGTTCTTAAACTGTATGACTATTTGCTCACGCAGTTGTGGACAAAGGGGTGTACCTCGCCCCATCCTTTCTTGTGAAAGACTGAGCATTTTTTGGGAAGCTGTTTTTATACCCAATCATGGCACCCACCTGTTCCCAACTAGCCTGCACACCTGTGGGATGTTTGATGAGCATTACTCAACTTTATCAATATTTATTGCCACCTTTCCCAACTGCTTTGTCACGTGTTGCTGGCATCAAATTCTAAACTTAATGATTATTTGCACACAAAAAAAATGTTTATCAGTTTGAACTTCAAATATGTTGTCTTTGTAGAATATTCAACTGAATTTGGGTTGAAAATGATTTGCAAATCATTGTATTCCGTTTATATTTACACCTAACACAATTTACCAACTCATCTGGAAACGGGGTTTGTATTATCACTTATGCAGACATGTGTTTCTGACACTCGCCTGAGCTGCTGTGACGTAGATTACCCTAATAACTCCTATAACACCCAAACGCGCAGATTTCAACCATTGAAATACTTTCTATAGTTCAAGACTTACGGTCATTTAAAAACCTCACTGCACATCATAATGGCGGCAACAGTTTTGATGTTAAAGGTCTGAAATAATTATGTAGAACGTCTGGCAGGCCGGATTGAAAATCCTAATGGGCCACATGGCCCGCGGGCCGTATTTTGTCTAGGTCTGCCCTAACACTAGGACCTAAAGCTAATGCGCGTGCATGTGTCACAGGGTGGAATATACTGTGTAAAATATGTTGTGTAAATACGTCAAAGTATCCATGAAAATGTTGCCCTCAGTAGAAAAAACTAAACAAAAAACATGTATATTCTTACTGAATAAAGCAGACAAACTATGTGCAACTCTTGCTGCAGATCGGAATTACATACGAACAAGTATTCAAGTCCTTCAACTTCATTAGTGGACATAAAGGCTAAACCGCTTTAGAAAAATAAAGTACAGAGAAAATTTGTTGCAAATGAATCCATGAAGCCCAGACCCGCAATAACGCTGTTAAAATGCTCATTTTTCAAAAGTAGCATGCAACATTACATCCAGAGTATCGGTAACAGTGGCGCATTTATTTATTTAATTTATGGAAAAGTAAATCATTAGACAATGTTACTAGGTTTTTCGGTATGAGAATTATAAAGGGGCATGTAATAAGAAAAATAGAGTAATAATTAATAATAAAAACATAACAAAACTATATGCTCACATGACATCAAAACATTTTAGCAAACAAATGTGTGGAATAGAATTATGGGAAAGACTGAGTCAAAGAGCTCAAACATGGACCAACTGAGCCATAATATAATATACACAGTATGCAGGTATTATATATTAATGTAGTTACTCATTCATTATTCAATACTTCTGTTACCATTGACTCCTGCATTTATTATTTCGTGATTCAATATTATTTATTTATCATATAGTCTTTAATCATTTATTTTTTATCTATGTAATTTCCTAGTGGTTTTCTTTCTTTCTTTATATTTATACAAATACTAATATATAGATACACACACATATGTGTGTGTGTGTATATATATATATATATATATATATATATATATACACGACAAGTTGAGTTTATACCAAAAAGTACTATTTTGGTTTCATCTGACCACATGACATTCTCCCAATCCTCTGCGGTATCATCCATGTATCCATTTTGGTATAAACTCAACTCGTCGTGTTTGGAGGAATAAGAATACTGAGTTGCATCCCAAGAACACCACACTTACTGTGAAGCATGGGGGTGGAAACATCATGCTTTGGGGCTGTTTTACTGCTAAGGGGACAGGATGATTGATCCGTGTTAAGGAAAGAATGAATGGGGCCATGCATTGTGAGATTTTGAGCCAAAACCTCCTTCCATCAGTGAGAGCTTTGAATGGTTGACCAAATACTTATTTTCCACCATAATTTACAAATAAATTCTTTAAAATTCCTACAATGTGAATTCCTGGATTGTTTCCCCCACATTCTGTCATATATATATATATATATATATTTAATTTCGGGCTCCAGTACTCTGGAATGCCCTCCCGGTAAAAGTTCGAGATGCCACCTCAGTAGAAGCATTTAAGTCTCACCTTAAAACTCATTTGTATACTCTAGCCTTTAAATAGACTCCCTTTTTAGACCAGTTGATCTGCCGTTTCTTATGTTTTTCTCCTATGTCCCACTCTCCCTTGTGGAGGGGGTCCGGTCCGATCCGGTGGCCATGTACTGCTTGCCTGTGTATCGGCTGGGGACATCTCTGCGCTGCTGATCCGCCTCCGCTTGGGAAGTTTTCCTGCTGGCTCCGCTGTGAACGGGACTCTCGCTGCTGTGTTGGATCCGCTTTGGACTGGAGTCTCGCGACTGTGTTGGATCCATTATGGATTGAACTTTCACAGTATCATGTTAGACCCGCTCGACATCCATTGCTTTCCTCCTCTCTAAGGTTCTCATAGTCATCATTGTCACCGACGTCCCACTGGGTGTGAGTTTTCCTTGCCCTTATGTGGGCCTACCGAGGATGTCGTAGTGGTTCGTGTTGTGGTTTGTGCAGCCCTTTGAGACACTAGTGATTTAGGGCTATATAAGTAAACATTGATTGATTGATTGATATATACAGTATATATACACACACACATATATATATATATATACACCTGTAAACAAATACACACACATATATATATATATATATACACATATATATATATATATATATATACACACACACACACCATATTTTGCTGTATCAATACTTGCGGATCCAAAGGTCCTCTGCCACAAAATTGTTATCTTTACCAAATACCAGAATGAAACATCTGATATTAAAAAAAAAAAAAGTTAAACTCTTTTTAGGTTTTATTAGATTTTTTTTATTATTATTCTGTGATTTTGTATTGTATTATTTCCTTTTCATACTACTATTATTCTCTCAATGATAGGATTTCATTCATTCATTAATGTCAAGCTTGGGAAAGCGATGCTTGCAGCTTGAGTCAAAGAATGCAGTGAATGGCAGGCGTAATGCAGGTATTTTTATAACACAAAATTAGGTAAGTGCAGCAAGGGAGTGCACAGGAACTAAACTCATACAACTTTCACAGGACAAGTAGCACTGACAAAGACAACCGCTCACAAGGGACAATGATCCAGCTCGACTATGGGCTTGGCTGCTATATGTACGAGCCTGATTGGCAACCAGGAACATATGCTTGTCTCAAAGATTAAGCCATGCAAGTGCAAGTGCAAACGAATGCTTAAATGCTTAAGCATTCGTGTCCAGGTTGCCAATCAGGAACAGCTGTGGGAGTCAGTAAACCGAGGCAGACAGGAGTCACAGAGGTCATGACTATTATTTTTTTACATTTTATTTGTACATATGTTTTAAAATGTTATTAACATTTTTTTTCCAACTATCACTACAACTGCACTTTTTCTCTCCATTGCGCGGCTGAAATAGGCTCCAGCGACCCCAAAGGGAATAAGCGGTAGGAAAATGGATGGATGGACGTAGGACTGGAACACTCGTCCACAAGGTCAAGTGTTCTTTTTGCACACACTTAGTCATGTGACTGATGTCTCTCCTCACGGCTTCCTAATTAAAAAAGACAAGAATTACACTTGATCTAAATGGTGTAATTACCAAAAAAAAAAAGTGCTCTGGGGATAGGCAGAAAAATTAGCAACATAAATGTTTAAGTTTGATGAAGGGTTCACATTACACAAGTTAATTACTACATGTCTCACTGGTGGGGGAAACGGGTGCTGCTGAATTGATGGATGGCAGATCTTCAAAGTTATTATTCAAACTGGCTAAAATTGTACATTTGCAAAATGCAGACTTCATGCAATGCTTAATTTCCACTAAATTGTGTTGAGTATAACATAGGAATGGATTACACCTCAATGCATACAAACTCAAGGCCCGGGGTCCAGTTCTGGCCCGCCATGTCATTCAATGTGGTCTGAAACATGATTTATTGTGGCCTGTCACATCATTCAATGTGGTCTTCCACATCATTTGATGTGGTTTTCTACATCATTTAATGTGGTCTTCCACATCATTTAATGTGATTTGCCGAATCATTTAAGTGGGTTTCTACATCATTTAATATGGTTTGCCACATCATTTGTTGTGGTTTGCCACCTCCTTAAATGTGATCCACCGTATCATTTGAAGTGGACTGTCACATCATTCAATGTCGTCTTCCATATCATTTAATGTGGTTTCTACATCATTTAATATGGTTTGCCACATCATTTAATGTGGGTTTCTACATCATTTAATATGGTTTGCCACATCATTTGATGTGGTTTGCCACGTCCTTAAACGTGATCCACCACTTCATTTGAATTGGCCTGTCACATCATTCATGTTGTCTTTCACATCTTTTAACGTGGTTTGCCACATTATTTAATGTGGGTTTCTACATCATTTAATATGGTTTGCCACATCATTTGACGTGGCCTGTCACATCATTCAACGTGGTCTTCCACATCATTCAATGTGGTTTTCGACATCATTTAATGTGGTCTGTCACATCATTCAGTGTGGTCTTCCACATCATTTGATGTGGTTTTCTACATCATTAACGTGGTCTTCCACATCATTTAATGTGATTTGCCGAATCATTTAAGTGGGTTTCTACATCATTTAATATGGTTTTCCACATCATTTGTTGTGGTTTGCCACGTCCTTAAATGTGGTCCACCACTTCATTTGATTTGGCCTGTCACATCATTCATGTTGTCTTCCACATCTTTTAACGTGGTTTGCCACATTGTTTAATGTGGGTTTCTACATCATTTAATATGGTTTGCCACATCATTTGACGTGGCCTGTCACATCATTCAATGTGGTTTTCGACATCATTTAATGTGGTCTGTCACATCATTCAGTGTGGTCTTCCACATCATTCAATGTGGTTTTCTACATCGTTTAATGTGGTCCGTCACATCATTCAATGTGGTCTTCCACATCATTTAACGTGGTTTTCTACATCATTTAATGTGGTCCCCCACATCATCTGATGTGGCCCGCCATGTCATTCAATGTGGTCTGAAACATGAAGTATTGTGATCCCCCACATCATTTGATGTAGCCTCTCACATCATTCAATGTGGTTTTCCACATCATTTAATGTGGTTTGCCACATCATTTAATGTTGTTTTCTACATCATTTAACGTGGTTTGCCACATCATTGAATGTGGTCTGCTACATCATTTAAAGTGGTTTGCCACATCATTAAATGTGGACCCCCACATCATTTGGCGTGGCCTGTCACATCATTCAATGTGGTCTTCCACATCATTTAACGTGGTTTTCTACATCATTTAATGTTGTTTGCTACATCATTTGATGTGGCCTGTCACATCATTAAACATGGTGTTCTATATAATTTAACGTGGTTTGCCACTCATTTAAAGTGGTTTTGTACATAATTTAATGTGGTTTGCCACATAAATTGAAATGGCCTGTCACATAATTCAATGTGGTCTTCCACATCATTTTATGTGGTCTTCCACATCATTTAAGGTGGTCTTCCACATCATTTAATGTGGTTTGCTATATCATTCAATGTGGTTTTCCACATCATTTAATGTGGTTTGCCACGTCATTTAATGTTTTTTTTTCTACATCATTTAATGTGGTTTGCCACATCATTTAACGTGGTTTTCCACATCATTGAATGTGGTCTGCTACATCATTTAAAGTGGTTTGCCACATCATTAAATGTGGACCCCCACATCATTTGAAGTGGCCTGTCACATCATTCAATGTGGTCTTCCACATCATTTAACGTGGTTTTCTACATCATTTAATGTTGTTTGCTACATCATTTGATGTGGCCTGTCACATCATTAAACATGGTGTTCTATATAATTTAACGTGGTTTGCCACTCATTTAATGTGGTTTTGTACATAATTTAATGTGGTTTGGCACATCAATTGAAATGGCCTGTCACATAATTCAATGTGGTCTTCCACATCATTTTATGTGGTCTTCCACATCATCTAAGGTGGTCTTCCACATCATTTAATGTGGTTTGCTATATCATTCAATGTGGTTTTCCACATCATTTAATGTGGTTTGCCACATCATTTAATGTTGTTTTCTACATCATTTAATGTGGTTTGCCACATCATTTAACGTGGTTTTCCACATCATTGAATGTGGTCTGCTACATCATTTAAAGTGGTTTACCACATCATTTAAAGTGGTTTACCACATCATTAAATGTGGACCCCCACATCATTTGAAGTGGCCTGTCACATCATTCAATGTGGTCTTCCACATCATTTAACGTGGTTTTCTACATCATTTAATGTTGTTTGCTTCATCATTTGATGTGGCCTGTCACATCATTAAACATGGTTTTCTATATAATTTAATGTGGTTTGCCACTCATTTAAAGTGGTATTGTACATAATTTAATGTGGTTTGCCACCTCAATTGAAATGGCCTGTCACATCATTCAATGTGGTCTTCCACATCATTTAATGTGATCTTCCACATCATTTAAGGTGGTCTTCCACATCATTTAAAGTAGTTTGCTATATCATTTAATGTGATTTGCCACATGATATTACGTGGCCCGCCACGCCGTTCAATGTGGTCTTCCATATCATTTGATGTAGTTTTCTACATCATTTATTGTGGTTTGCTACATCATTTAATGTGGTCCGCCGCACCATTCAGTGTGGTCTTCCATATCATTTAATGTGGTTTACTACATTTAGTGTGGTTTGCCACATGATTTTACGTGGCCTGTCACATCATTTAACGTGGTTTGTCAATTCATTTAATGTGGTTTTCTACATCATTTATTGTGGTTTGCTACATCATTTAATGTGGTCCGCCGCACCATTCAGTGTGGTCTTCCATATCATTTAATGTGGTTTACTACATCATTTAATGTGGTTTGCCACATGATTTTATGTGGCCTTTCACATCATTTAATGTGGTTTGTCGATTCATTTAATGTGGTTTTCTACATCATTTAATGTTGTTTGCTACATCATTTGGCGTGGCCTGTCACATCATTTAACGTGGTTTGTCAATTCATTTAATGTGGTTTTCTACATCATTTAATGTTGTTTGCTACATCATTTGGCGTGGCCTGTCACATCATTTAATGTGGTCCCCCACACAATTCAATGTGGTCTTCCACATCATTTAACGTGGTTTTCTACATCATTTGTGGTTTGCCACAACCTTAAATGTGTTTCACCACTTCATTTGAAGTGGCCTGTCACATCATTCAATGTGGTCTTCCACATCATTTAACGTGGTTTGCCACACCATCTGACGTGGCCCACCACACCATTCAATGTGGTCTTCCACATCATTTAACGTGGTTTGCCACCTCATTTAATGTGGTTTGCCACATCATTAAACGTGGTCCCCCACATTTAAATCTGGCCTGTCACATCATTCAATGTGGTCTTCCACATCATTTAACGTGGTTTGCCACATAATTTAACATGGCCCCCCACATCATTTGAAGTAGCCTGTCACATCATTCTGTGGTCACCCACATCATTTGACCTGACCCAACACGTCATTCAATATGGTCTGTCGAATCATTTAATCTGCTCTTCCACATCATATAATGTGGTCTAAAACATTATTTAATGCAGTGCGCCACACCATTCTATGCGGTCTGCCACTTCATTTAACTTGGTCTTCCACGTCATTTGAAATGGTCCAGCCCGTCATTTATTGTGGACCCGTCACTTATTTCAATATGGCCTTCCACTTCATTCAATGTGGTCCACCACCTCATTTGAAGTGGCCCGCCACATCATTCAGCGTGGTCCGTCACATCATTCAATGTGGCAGCCGGCATATTTTAATGTTGTCTTCCATCTCATTCAATATGGTCTGCCACTTCATTAAATGTGGTCCGCCACATAATTTGAAGTGTGGTCTGCCACCTCGATTTAATGTTGTCTGCGACATCATTCAATGTGGTCTTCAACATTATTCAATGTAGTTCACCACATCATTTATTGTGGTCTTCCACATCATTAAACATGCTCTCCAACATCATTTATTCTGGTCTTCCAGATCATCCAATGTCGTCTGCCACTTCATTTGAGTGGCACCCCATATAACCTAGTGTTGTCTTCCATGATATTCAATACAGTATGGTCTGCCAAATCATTTAATCTGGTCTTCCACATCACATAATGTGGTCCACCAATGCCAATTTTAAATCACAGATATATAATTGGAGATATTTATTCAACAATCTTGACTTCCTTCATACTTCCTCCAAACGAGCCGTTTGGCATTTGAAAGTTTTTCCAACATTTGACGTCAGCAGGTATGTCCATATATGGTAGCTGCTTACCTGAAGAGCTTTGCGCGAGTCCGCCATTGTACAAACCCTATTTCCATATGAGTTGGGAAATTGTGTTAGATGTAAATATAAACAGAATACAATGATTTGCAAATCTTTTTTAACCCATAATCAATTGAATGCACTACAAAGACAAGATATTTGATGTTCAAACTCATAAACTTTATTTTTTTGCAAAAAATAGATAACTTAGAATTTCATGACTGCAACACGTGCCAAAGTAGTTGGGAAAGCGACCAACTGTAGTTACTGACAGTGGTTTTATGAAGTGTTCCTGAGCCCATGTGCTGATATCCTTTACACACTGATGTCGGTTTTTGATGCAGTACCGCCTGAGGGTTCAAAAGTCCCTAATATCATCGCTTACGTGCAGTGATTTCTCCAGATTCTCTAAACGTTTTGATGATATTACGGACCGTAGATGGTAAAATCCCTAAATTCCTTGCAATAGCTCGTTGAGAAATGTTGTTCTAAAACTATTCGACAATTTGCTTACAAAGTGGTGACCCTCAACCCATCCTTGTTTGTGAATTACTTAGCATTTCATGGAAGCTGCTTTTATACCCAATCATGGCACACACCTGTTCCCAATTAGCCTGCACACCTGTGGGATGTTCCATATAAGTGTTTGATGAGCATTCCTCAACTTTATCAGTATTTATTGCCACCTTTCCCAACTTCTTTGTCACATCTTGCTGGCATCAAATTCTAAAGTTAATGATTATTTGCAAAAAAAAATGTTTATCAGTTTGAGCATCAAATATGTTGTCTTTGTAGCATATTAAACTGAATATGGGTTGAAAATTATTTGCAAATCATTGTATTCCGTTTATATTTACATCAAACACAACTTCCCAACTCATATGGAAACGGGGTTTGTAGTATGGAGTGGCAGTCAATAAGTTCAGTCTTTTTCTCTATCCCCTTGTTGTGGAGTAGACTGGCTTGTACATGCACATGCCATTTCTAATACAAAGTAGCATATAGTTCTAACTTATATCGGCCTTAATAAGGGATCGCTAGTGACTACTGACAAGGACATCCTGAAGGTACGGTCAGAGAGCAGTTTAAAGATGGTGTGTAAAACATAGTCTATACAAAATGTTGCCCAAAGAACCACCGCTACATGTTATGTAGACCACAAGGACGTATTTTAGGTGTAGAAAAAACCTCATTAGGACTCCTTTGAGGCCTCCGTATGTGCAGAAATGCTACTGTCGTCTGACAATACTCAGAAAAAGGGTTTCTCTGGGGTTAGCAGACAAACTTCTACATTAAGTGCTCAAGCTTTAAATAGTGCTGTGGGTAATTAACCACTGACCCTAATGAACAGGGGATTGAATACAACCTTGTATAGGACAGTTTTGTCTCATCGAAAGTCCAAACCAAAGTCAGTCCTCTTCTTAGGTCTTTTTTTTTTTTTAAACCACAGCTGAAAATGTCTTTCATCAACTTTAGTTGGTTTCTGTGCACCATCTTCTGGCCATATGACCACATTACAATATTATTGGATTTCTCTGTCAGTTTAAAGTCTGCAGTGTCAACAAGGGAGTTACTGGGATTAAAGTTAAAGTACCAATGATAGTCACACACACACTAGGTGTCGTGAAATTTGTCCTCTGCATTTGACCCATCCCCTTGTTCCACCCTCTGGGAGGTGAGGGGAGCAGTGGGCAGCAGCGGTGCCATGCCCGGGAATCATTTTTGGTGATTTAACCCTCAATTCCACCACTTGATGCTGAGTATCAAGCAGGCAGGTAATGAGTCCCATTTTTATAGTCTTTGGTATGACTCGGCCGGGGTTTGAACTCATATATATGTTTGTGTATAGTTGTACGTATAAATACCTATATGTATGTATATGTGTGAATATACCCATGTTCTACAGCTTGCCCCACTCGGGGTGGCTGGAGCCTATCCCAGCTGCACTCGGGCATCACATTCAGACACTGGGGACCATTTAGTGTTGCCAATCAACCGACCCCCAGGTGCATGGCTTTGGAGATGGGAGGAAGCCGGAGTACCTGGAGGGAACCCACGCAGTCACGGGGAGAACATGCAAACTTCACAGAGAAAGACCTCGAGCCCGGGGATCGAACCAGGACCTTCTCAGTGTGAGGCACCAGCATTAACTCCTGTGCCACCATGCTTTCCTGTGTAAATACGTGCACACAAGTATAAATACGTGTGTGTGTGTGTGTACAATTATATGTATGTAGATGGATAGACAGTGCTTTATTGATTCCTTCAGGAGAGTCTCCTCAGGAAATAAAAATATATATTTTATATGTAAATGTATGTATATATGTATATATTTGTACATATATTTTTAGTACATCCCATTTTTATTATAGTTCGTCTATACTTTCTCTATTCATTAATGCATTTTATTCTGAGTTATTGTGTTTTTTCACTGTAATGTTAAAATGCAATTTCCCTTGAGGATCATTGAAATTTGTCTAAGTCTACTACAAACTTGTTAAAGGCCTACTGAAATTAGATTTTCTTATTGAAACGGGGATAGCAGGTCCATTCTATGTGTCGTACTTGATCAGTTTGTGATATTGCCATATTTTTGCTGAAAGGATTTAGTAGAGAACATCCACGATAAAGTTCGCAACATTTGGTCGCTAATAAACAAGCCTTGCCTTTACCGGAAGTAGCAGACGATGTGCGCGTGACGTCACCGGTGTGAGGGCTCCTCACATCCTCACATTGTTTATAATGTGAGCCTCCAACAGCAAGAGCTTATCGGACCGAGAAAGAGACAATTTCCCCATTAATTTGGGCGAGTATGAAAGATTTGTGGATGAGGAAAGTTAGAGTGAAGCACAAAAAAAAACGGCGGCAGTGGGACCGTTTCAGATGTAATTAGACACATTTACTAGAATAATTCTGGAAGCTCCCTTAGTGTTTTAGTGAGATTGTAAAGTCATACCCGAAAGTGGGAGGGCTGCTGTAAACGCCAGTGTCTCTAAGAGAAACCGAGATTACAGCTTCCTTTTTTAGCTGCAGGAGGAGGTCCCATAATCCACTGAAGTCTCCGGTAAGAGCCGACTTAATATCACAATTTTCCCACCCAAAAACTTGCTGGTTGACTTATAGAAACATGTGCGCAGTACCGCTCTGTGTTAAAGCTTCACAAAGAAACACCGGCTGTGTTTCGGTGCTAAAGGCAGCTGCAATCCACCGCTTTCCACCAACAGCATTCTTCCTTATAGTCTCCATTATTAATTGAACAAATTGCAAAAGATTCAGCAACACAGATGTCCAAATTACTGTGTAATTATGCGATGAAAAGAGACAACTTTTAGCCGTGTGTGGTGCTGGGCTAATATGTCCCCTTCAACCCGAGACGTCACGCATACGCGTCATCATTCCATGACGTTTTCAACAAGAAACTCCGCGGGAAATTTTAAATTGTAATTTAGTCAACTAAACCGGCCGTATTGGCATGTGTTGCAATGTTAATATTTCATCATTTATATATAAACTGTCAGACTGTGTGGTCGGTACTAGTGGGTCTCAGTAGGCCTTTAGGGGGAGGGAAAATTCTAATTAGTGGTGTCACTGTTGTAGCATTAGAGATGTGACGTTTGCTAACAAGCCAAGTCTTTTAAACGGCTGTTTTAGTGAAGTGATTATATTTATATAGCGCTTTTTCTCTAGTGACTCAAAGCGCTTTACATAGTGAAACCCAATATCACATTTTTACATTTAAACCAGTGTGGGTGGCACTGGGAGCAGGTGGGTAAAGTGTTTTGCCCAAGGACAAAGCGGTAGGTACTAGGATGGCGGAAGCGGGGATCGAACCTGCAACCCTCAAGTTGCTGACACGGCCGCTCTACCAACCGAACTATACCGCCCGGTTTAGGTAAACGATGAACCGATTCAAAGCTTCGAGCCGTTTGGTTTAGGAGCCTTTTTTTGATGCACATGCCGATACTACTTGACTAAAAAATGAGTTATAGTCAAAGGAAGCATAGCAAAATTTGGATGAACACAAATTATTTTATTTGTATTTTTTTTATTTGGATTGACTTTTTTCTGGTTCTTTGTCCTAAAGTAGTTCAGGTTCAAGCTTTGTTTTATTGTTTTATTCTTATTTATTGTTTATGTATTTTTTTTTTTTATTATTGATAAAAAGCTTTTGTGTGACAAAGTTTTTTTTTTCCGTGAGTGAAAATTCAAACTAGTGATGTCACTTTCCAAGCACAGGGACATGGCATCACCTTATGGAATGTTTACCAAAAAAACCCACAAAAATTATAGTCAACAGTTCAGAATAATTCCCACTAATAGACGTGATTTTTTTTAAAATTTGATTTAAACATTTTTTCAAAACTTTAAAGGCCTACTGAAACCCACTACTACCGACCACGCAGTCTGACAGTTTATATATCAATAATGAAATATTAACATTGCAACACATGCCAATACGGCCTTTTGAGTTTACTAAATTGTAATTTTAAAATTTCCCGCGAGGTATCCTGTTGAAAATGTCGCGGAATGATGACGTCTCGGGTTGTAGGGGACATTTTTTTCCAGCCGATCCAAACTATAAGTAGTCTGCTTTAATCGCATAATTACACAGTATTCTGGACATCTGTGTTGCTGAATCTTTTGCAATTTGTTCAATTAATAATGGAGAACTCAAAGAAGAAAGATGTAGGTAGGAAGCGGTGTATTGCAGCTGCCTTTAGCATCAAAAACACAGCCGGTGTTTCCTTGTTTAAAACTCCCAAAGGTGGAGCTTTACTATGAAACAGAGTGGTCAAGCAAACATGGATCCCGATCACATGTCAACCGCAGGTTTCGGTGAGAAAATTGTGGTAATAAGTCGGCTCTCACCGTAGACATCAGCGGAGCTTGCGTCCTGCTGCAGCTGCGTGGCTTCCCTCGGAGACACTGGCGGTCAACACACCTGTGGCCACACCCCTCCGACATTCAGGAGTATATAAACTCACTAAAACACTAGTAACACAATAAGCAGATAAGCGATTTTCCAGAATGATCCTAGTAAATGTGTCTAATAACATCTGAATCGCTCTCATTGTTCTCGCCCTTTTTTTTTTTCAAGTCATTCACTCTCATTATCCTCATCCACGAATCTTTCATCATCGCTCAAATTAATGGGGAAATTGTCACTTTCTCGGTCCGAATCGCTCTAGCTGCTGGTGGCTATGATTGTAACTAATGTGAGGATGTGAGGAGCCCTACAACCAGTGACGTCACGCGCACATCGTCTGGTACTTCCGGTACAGGAAAGGCTTTTTTATTAGCGACCAAAAGTTGCAAACTTTATCGTCGATGTTCTCTACTAAATCCTTTCAGCAAAAATATGGCAATATCGCGAAATGATCAAGTATGACACATAGAATGGACCTGCTGTCCCCGTTTAAATAAGAAAATCTCATTTCAGTAGGCCTTTGTGGAGGGGCGTGGTCGACGCTTCCCCTGCGGGCGAGGCGTGCACAGGAGCCGGCTGTGAAGCGATGACAGGTGAGGAGATTTCTCAGCTGGAACGAGTCGTCTAATCACCTGTCTCTTTATCAGGGATGCGGGGGACCATGAGAAGGTGTTGGGGAACAGACGCGAGGCAGAGACGCGGACGGAAGGAGCGGCAGTCCACTAATTGCTGAAAAGCAAAACATTGAAAAAATATAAATTGTGAAGTGAAAAATAAAAACCCTATACTCGGCACCCGCCTGGCTGTGCTCTCTCCGGTCAAGAACGACCCAACGGCTCCAGACACGTTCACATTGGCGCCCAGCTAAACGAATCCAGAGAACAAAAAAAAGAAGGGAAGAACAGAATGACTGCACCGACCCCACTGGAGGCACTTGGGAGAGGGCTGGCAGAAGTATCTGCGGCGAGCCAGCAGCAGACGCAGGTGCTGCAGTCGCTGATGGACAGAGGGGGGGGCGGGGTCACCAAGCGCCGGAGCGAAGACCTCCATGCAGCGCATGGCGGAGGCCGAGGATCCACGGGCCTACGTCGACATCTTTGAGGCCACCGCAACAGCGTGCGGATGGCCTCAAGAAGAGTGGGGGGTGAGGCTGTTGCCACTCCTGGCGGGGCAGGCGCAGCGAGCCTGCCAGCAGCTGCCCGGGTAGAGTTCCAACACCAAAGGAGGGCAATCCTGGACCGGGTCGGCAGCACGGCAGAAGACCATCGGCGCCGCTTCCGGTCCTTGAAACTAGGACCAGAGGACCGACCGTTCGCTCTTGGGCAACAGCTCCAGGATGCGGCAGCAAGATGGCTCCAACCAGGACAACGGGACAGCCAGATGTTCGAGCTCATCTTGCTGGAGCAGTTCCTGGAGGCCATCCCGACACGGACCGCGGCGTGGGTGAGGTACCTGACCGAAGCGGTAAACCTGGCGGAAGATCACCTGGCGGTCCATCGCGACGCACGGAGGGAGGAGGGGACCCCAAAACCGACAGAAAGACCCACACCGGCCCCGCGCAGACGATCCGCACCGCCGGTGGCCACAGCGCCATTGGGGCCCCCGTTCCCGACCGACAAGGCCCACGGCGTTCTATGAGCAGGTTCCAGCCTCGGACATGACCACCAAACAAAAAAGAAAAGACGCACACACACACGAAAATCATCATAAGGGGGGGGGGGGGATATAACGGTGTCTCTGCTCCTCTCTTTCAGGGTACCAGCGCTGCTGATAGCGGGCTTCCCCCGCAGACGGCACTGCGAACATCAGGGCAGGTGTGTTGGGGGTGCGGACAGCCCGGTCACCTGAGGCGGGAGTGCTCCGCAATGGAGGTGGACCAGGTGATACGGGTTGCCGGGCCTCCAGCAGCCTCCCCCAATCCAGGGGAGACGTATTGCGTCCCGGTAAGGGTACAAGGGAGTACACACCGGGCTATGGTGGATTCGGGCTGCAAACAGTGCATGATCCACCAGAACCTGGTTCGACCCGGGGAGTTGAGGCACGCGACACAAGGGAGGAAAAGGTGTATACATGGGGATGTGCACACGTACCCTATTGTGCCTATGGAAATCTGGCATAAGGGCCAAAAACATACCGTAAAAGTTGCCGTAAGCGCGCAATTTACGCACCCCCTGATTTTAGGGACAAATTGGCCGGGGTTTAGCCAACTAATGGAACAATGTATGGGGAGGCGTTCATGGGCTGTAGGACAGGGAAGGATCCGCGCAGTACTCAGTGGCGACACGGGTTCGAGCGGCGCTGCCGAGCGGGAACCTACGGGGGCTTTGCGGGAGGCTCCCCCGGACCCCCAGTGGAGGCCCACGGAGGACTTTCTCCTCGAACAGTCCCGCGATGAAACTCTGGGACCAGGTGGATTACATTGAGGGTCAGCTGGTGCGACCGGGGAAAAGGCGGGTATTCCCCACTTTTCCATTATAAGAGGCTATCCCGAGAGACCCGTGACACTCAAACAGGCGAAGAATACACCCAATTGTTGGTGCCAAAACCCCGCCGGGAAATGGTTTTCCAGGCGGGGCATTGCAATCCCCTCGCGGGCCACATGGTGGTACGAAAAAACACTTAATCGGGTCATGGTCCGGTTCTATTGGCCAGGCATCCGGGCGGACATTCGCCGATGGTGTGCTGCCTGCCCGGACTGTCAGCTGGTGAACCCGGCGGCCATCTCAAAAGCCCCGTTGCGGCCATTACCACTCATAGAGGTCCCATTCGATAAAATCGGAATGGACCTCATCGGACCATTTTACCCGAGCACACGGGGATATCGATTTGTGTTAGTCCTAGTGGATTACGCAACCCGATATCCCGCGGTCGCGGCCGGACGGGTGCCCGGTCTTAAACTGGCGGTGGAGGCATGTGGAGGGGCGTGGTCGACGCTTCCCCTGCGGGCGAGGCGTGCACAGGAGCCGGCTGTGAAGCGATGACAGGCGAGGAGATTTCTCAGCTGGAACGAGTCGTCTAATCACCTGTCTCTTTATCAGGGGTGCGGGGGACCATGAGAAGGTGTTGGGGAACAGACGCCTGGCTGTGCTCTCTCCGGTCAAGAACGACCCAACGGCTCCAGACGCGTTCACAGCCTTTAAATGACATTTTCCTCTAAGGTTATATCGTTGAGAAAAAATCAATCAATCAATCAATCAATGTTTGCTTATATAGCCCTAAATCACTAGTGTCTCAAAGGGCTGCACAAACCACCACGACATCCTCGGTAGGCCCACATAAGGGCAAGGAAAACTCACACCCAGTGGGACATTGGTGACAATAATGACCCAGTGGGACGTCGGTGACAATGATGACTATGAGAACCTTAGAGAGGAGGAAAGCAATGGATGTCGAGCGGATCTAACATGATACTGTGAAAGTTCAATCCACAATGGATCCAACACAGTCGCGAGAGTCCAGTCCAAAGAGGATCCAAGACACAGCAGCGAGAGTCCCGTTCACAGCGGAGCCAGCAGGAAACCATCCCAAGCGTAGGCGGACTAGCAGCGCAGAGATGTCCCCAGCCGATACACAGGCGAGCAGTACATGGCCACCGGATCGGACCGGACCCCCTCCACACGGGAGAGTGGGACATAGAAGAAAAAGAAAAGAAACGGCAGATCAACTGGTCTAAAAAGGGAGTCTATTGTTGCCATTACCACTCATAGAAATCAACTTTTACGGTATGTTTTTGGCCCTTATGCCAGATTTCCATAGATTTTCATAGAATGTTGTACATTCTTGGGTAGCAGGTTATAGTTTGCATTATACATGTCATTTCATCCATCCATCCATTTTCTACCGCTTATTCCCTTTTGGGGTGGCGGGGGGCGCTGGCGCTTATCTTTTTTTTTTTTTTTAAATGTATTTTTTAATATTAAAATTGACAACGCTTGGCCAACTATATGCCTGCCTATCACCCTGGGTGAGTTATACTAAGTAAAAAATATATATAAATAACAACAATTAGGCCCAGGACACGAAGAGGGAAGCAATCAGATCACCTGTGGCCGTAAACGAGCTTCAAGCTGGCGCTAAGATGGCCTCGCCAATTTCGGAGAAGTTGCTGGATAAGATACTGGAGTCTACGAACAAACGTTTTAACAAATATTTTGAGGCCCTTACAAGCAGGCAGGCGGCATTGAATGACAGATTGGAGCAGCCAAGTTTGAAGCGTTTGGAACAACTGAAACGCAAAAAAGCAATGAGAAACTGGCAGCTAAAATAGACGAATTGGAAGGGCGCTCAAGTCGTAATAACATTAAAAAAAAATAGTCGGGGTACCAGAGCGAGAAGAAAAGGGACCTGATTCTAAAGTTGTGTGGAGCGAGTAACTTCTCCGAGCCGGTGGTGGTGGACCACACTCTCGCCGTGGTGACGGCAAGCGCCCCGGGATAGCATCCATCATCGCAACAATAGACTTCCAGCAGGACAAGCGGCTTCTTCTTCCACTGAGGCCGCGGCCGGGAGCTGATCCACCACAGCCCGAGTGTGTTCCCTGTTTCCAGGCTACACGGCCGAGGTGACGGCGCAAAGACGGGGGCCGTTTCGGGAGGTAATGAACACGCTGCGGGAGAAGGAACATCCAAGTTTACGCTACGTTTTCCAACGACCAGGTAAAGTTGTTAACCTCTCCTAAAGACACTGAAGGCCTACTGAAATTAGATTTTCTTATTTAAACGAGGACAGCAGGTCCATTCTATGTGTCATACTTGATCATTTTGCGATATTGCCATATTTTTGCTGAAAGGATTTAGTAGAGAACATCGACGATTAAGTTCGCAACTTTTGGTCGCTAATAAAAAAGCCTTGCCTTTAGCGGAAGTAGCAGACGATGTGCGCATGACGTCACGGGTTTTAAGGCTCCTCACATCATCACATTGTTTACAATCATAGCCAGCAGTAGCTAGAGCTTTTCGGACCAAGAAAGCGACAATTTCCCCATTAATTTGAGCGAGGATGAAAGATTTGTGGATGAGGAAATTTAGAGTGAAGGACTAGAAAAAAGGCGATTGCAGTGGTAGCGATTCAGATGTTTTTAGACACATTTACTAGGATAATTCTGGAAAATCCCTTATCTGCTATTGTGTTGCTAGTGTTTTAGTGAGATGAAATAGTACCTAAAAGTCGGAGGGGTGTGGCCACGGGTGTGTTGATGCCAGAGTCTCCGAGGGAAGTCACGGCAGCTGCAGCAAGACGGAAGCTCCGCTGATGTCTCCGGTAAAAGGCGACTTATTACCACAATTTTCTCACCCAAAACTGCCGGTTGACATGTAGTTGGGATCCATGTTCGCTTGACCACTCTGATCCATAGTAAAGTTTCATCATCGGGAATTTTAAACAAGGAAACACAGGCTCTGTGTTTGTGGCTAAAGGCTAAAAGCTTCCCATCTCCATCTTTCTACTTTGACTTCTCCATTATTAATTGAACAAATTGCAAAAGATTCAGCAACACAGTTGTCCAGAATAGTGTGTAATTATGCGATTAAAGCAGACTACTTATAGCTTGGATCGTTTGGAGTGAAGTACTAGGGGGGAAAAAAAAAAGGCTGCGGCAGGCGGCGTTTCAGATGTAATTAGACACATTTACTAGGATAATTCTGGAAGATCCCGTATCTGCTTATTGTTTTCATAGTGTTTAGTGAGATTGTAAAGTCATACCTGAAAGTTGGATGGCTGCGGTGAGCGCCAGTGTCTGAGAGAAGCCGAGGAGCCAAGATCACAGCTGCCTTTTTGAGCTGCAGGAGGACGTCGTATAATCCTCTGAAGTCTCCGGTAAGAGCCGACTTAATATCACAATTTTCCTATCCAAAAACTTGCTGGCTGACCTAGAGAAACATGTTCGCTTGACCGCTATGTGTTAAAGCTTCACAAAAAACAAAAACACCGGCTGTCTTTCAGTGCTAAAGGCAGCTGCAATCCACCGCTTTCCACCAACAGCATTCTTCTTTATAGTCCCCGTTATTAATTGAACAAATTGCAAAAGATTCAGCAACACAGATGTCCAAATTACTGTGTAATTATGCGATGACAAGAGACTACTTTTAGCCGTGTGTGGTGCTGGGCTAATATGTCCCCTCCAACCCGAGACGTCACACGCACGCGTCATCATTGTCACTGGCGTCCCACTGGATGTGAATTCTCTCTGCCCACTGGGTGTGAGTTTTCCTTGCCCTTTTGTGGGTTCTTCCGAGGATGTTGTAGTCGTAATGATTTGTGCAGTCCTTTGAGACATTTGTGATTTGGGGCTATATAAATAAACATTGATTGATTGATTGATTGATCATTCCGCGACGTTTTCAACAAGAAGCTCCGCGGGAAATTTAAAATTGTAATTTAGTGAAGTAAACCAGCCGTATTGGCATGTGTTGCAATGTTAATATTTCATCATTGATATATAAACTGTCAGACTGCATAGTCGGTACTAGTGGGTTTCAGTAGGCCTCTAAGACCTTCATTAAAAAACATCTTAGTGGCTAACCAGTAACGGCTTTACCGTCCAAGGCTTATAATAAGCATAAAGCCGAAATACACTTTTCCACTGAGGTTTATTTCACCGGAGGACGCAGAATACTAAAAATAAAATTTAAAAAAGCAGTAAACGCAACGCAAGTGTAACACTGTGGACATACTGGGCAACCTTTTGACCTCCGAATTCGGGAGATGGGGGTATATAATATATATATATATATATTAGGGCTGGGCGATATGCCATCCATCCATCTTCTTCCGCTTAGCCGAGGTCGGGTCGCGGGGGCAGCAGCCTAAGCAGGGGAGCCCAGACTTCCCTCTCCCCAGCCACTTTGTCTGGCTCTTCCCGGGGAATCCCGAGGCGTTCCCAGGTCTTCCCTGTGGCCTCCTACCGGTTGGACGTACCCTAAACACCTGCCTAGGGAGGCGTTCGGGTGGCATCTTGACCAGATGCTCCTCTCGATGTGGAGGAGCAGCGGCTTTACTTTGAGTTCCTCCCAGATGGCCGAGCCTCTCACCCTATCTCTAAGGGAGAGCCCCGCCACCCGGCGGAGGAAGCTCATTTCGGCCGCTTGTACCCGTGATCTTATCCTTTCGGTCATGACCCAAAGCTCATGACCATAGGTGAGGATGGGAACGTAGATCAACCGGTAAATTGAGAGTTTTGCCTCCCGGCTCAGCTTCTTCTTCACCACAACGGATCGGTACAACGTCCGCATTACTGAAAATGCCGCACCAATCCTCCTGAAGGCTGGGCGATATGGCCTTTTTTTAATATCGTGATATTTTTAGGCCATATCGCGATACACGATATATATGTCGATATTTTGCCTTAGCTTTGAATAAACACTTGATGCATATAATCACAGCAGGATGATAATTCTATGTGTCTACATTAGATTAGATAGTACTTTATTCATTCCGTCAGGAGAGTTCCTTCAGGAAAATTACAATTTTCAGCACAATCCCATTCAAGATCAGACAAACATTACAGGGAGACAGAACAGGATCGCTGACGGGTCTGCCGGCTTCCAGCGCCCCTGACAAAAAAAGATGACATACAGGTAAACAAGGGGGGGGGGGGAATAGAAGATTAAAATAAAATAAAAAAATAAAAAAATCGGTCTTAGCCTAGGCCCTGGAGTGGGGGTGCAGACTGAGGCCAAGGGAAAAGAACAACTCATAGCCATAGTACACATCCCTCTTCCATGTGTGTAAGAGGGAAACATCAAACATCAAAGAACACAGAGGACATTAAAGACATTAAAGCAGCAGATACAACCAGAAACTTCTACATACAGCTATGAATAAAAAGTAAAATAAACATATCCACTGTGGTGGCCTTTGCGGTGGTCGACGCCATCGTCCGCTGGGGAGGAGGGAGCATGGCCAGAGTTAAAACATTCTTGTTCATACTGCATTAATATATGCTTATTTTAAACTTTCATGCAGAGAAGAAAATCACAACTAAAAAAAAAAATCAACATTTTTTTCATACGGTGTTGATCTGGAAATGTTTGCCTTGGCATTTTGATGGTGTGGACGTGTGGCACCGAATGGAGATGTTGACATGTGGAGTACACACTCTTCATTCTCTAGCAGGTGACTTTTCAAATGATGCTACATATTAACAGTAATGCTACTTTTTATAGCAAAGCTTTTGCCCCACATTTGACAAATTACGGTTGTCTGTTCCACATATTCCCACTTGAAGCAAAACCACAGCCAGACGATGAACCCCCTGATGTTTTTTTGGGAATTAATTCTTCCTTTATCGGATTTGCACCTTCTTTCTCACGTATTACCACTAGCACGGCTCAGCTAGCATCACAGCTAACGTTACCCATGCCGCTACCTCTCTGCTCTGCGAGGGCGTATACGTATGTGACGTATGAAGTGACGTATGTAAGAAGGTGCGCCTGCTTGTCTGTGAGGAGACACAAGAAAGAGCAAGGAGAGCCTGTAGTGTAATGCCAGCAGCTAAAAGCAACTGCCTGAGAACCTATACTCGAATATCACGATATACTAATTTTCTACATCGCACAGAGATAAACCCGCAATATATCAAGTATATCAATATATTCCAATCAATTTGGAACTTTCAAGCGTACTTCTTCTTACTCGTCGTCGCCATGTCTCTTTTTCGTTCTTCTTCTTCGTCTCTGTTATGTTTTTCGACATTACCACTTACCTTAGTTTTGAAGCAATGCATGATGGGCATCCGGATGTTGCGTGTCAGTGTATTAACGTGCCGGCTGGAATAAACACACGTTGAGATATAGCTCCGTGCCTGCCTACTTTATGGGTTATAGATAAAGCCTTGGATAACGGAGACATATATAATAGTCTCCTTTTTATGTGAGAGAGGGCGCTAAAGGCAGTACCTTTAAAGCAATATTATTGTCCGGGTGGAAATCCGGAGAAATTCGGGAGAATGGTTACCCCAGGAGATTTTCGGAAGGAGCACTGAAATTTGGGAGTCCCCAGGTAAAATCGGGAGGGTTGGCAAGAATGCTCACAATACCTTAGTTAGAATCTTATGGTCTACATTGAGCTCCCTGCTCGGGATCTTTCCGTCTGGAGTTTACATGTTCTCCCCTTGATTGCGTGGATTTCCTCCGGGTACTCCGGCTTCCTCCCACCCTCCAAAGACATGCACCTGGGGATAGGTATTGATTGATTAGATTGAAACTTTTATTAGTAGATTGCACAGTACAGTACATATTCCGTACAATTGACCACTAAATGGTAACACCAGAATACGTTTTTCAACTTGTTTAAGTCGGGGTCCACGTTAATCAATTCATGGTTGATTGGCAACACTAAATTGGCCCGTGTGTGTGAATGTGATTGTGAATGTTGTCTGTCTGTGTTGGCCCTGCGATGAGGTGGCGACTTGTCCAGTGTGTACCCTGCCTTCCGCCTGAATGCAGCAGAGATAGGCTCCAGCGACTCAGAAAGGGACAGTGGTAAAAAAATGGATGGATGGATGGTGTGAACGCAACGCAGTGGCCTTGTGGTTCGTGTCCGCCCAGAGATTGGTAGGTCGTGAGTTCAAACCCAGGTTGAGTCATACCAAAGACTATAAAAATGGGACCCATTACCTCCCTGCTTGGAATTGGAATGTTGTCCCCGAGTGATTCCTGGGAGAGGCACCAAACTCCGGAAACCTCCCGAAATAATCGGGGGGATCGTTGATCATGCAGCTGAGCCACATCAGAGTGACCAAAGAGCCGTATGCGGCTCCGGAGCCGCGGGTCGCTGACCCCTGTCCTGGATTTTGTGTGGTGATATAAAAAAACACAGAATATCCAAAAAACACTTATTCAGACCTACAAGGGAAGGGGGACTGGGTCTTCCAATGTTAAAAAAATATTAATGTGGATCAAATCTGAATGCATTGAATAATTGGAAGATGGGGTTCCAAAACGATGAATCACTCAATTCTGCTTCCTTGTGGCTGAAATTGGAACTGCAGTCATTTGTTAAACCTTACACATCATTGCTATCTCTACTGTTTACTAAACCATTCTCGTCTATTATATCAACACGCCTTAGTGTAGTAGTAAAGAATTCTATCAAATTTCTCAAATTAAAAAACAATTGAATATATCAAATATGTATTCACCATTATGCCACAATCATGCATTTATTCTATCGATGATAGACAGAACATTTTTAAACTGATACTCAAATAGAATTAAATGCATAACATACATTTTTTTCGAAGACAGCTTGTGTCGTTTGAGCAATTGCGAATAAAATATAAAATTGTTCCAATCCATTTGGTTTCGCTATTTGCAAGTAAGAACATTTATGAAAGAAAACATTTCAAATTCTCAGCTGGTAAATGAAAAACACCCTCTATTAGAATTACTAAATGTATCACTTGCAAGTAAAAAACTTATCGCCAAATTTGCCAGCTGTTTCAATATGCCCGTTACATCAGCAGACGGTGTTAAAAGAGCATGGGAACAGGAACTAAGAACAACAATACCGAAACAGCAATGGGAAGGAACACTCTCTCAAAGTCACAATTGTTCAATTAACAGCAGACATAGGCTCATGCAGTTTAAAGTGTTACATCATTTTTATTACTCCAAAGTCTTATTACACAAATTCTATACCGATACATCTCCACTTTGTGATAAATGTAAATCAGCTGAAGGATCACTTTCTCATTCTTTTTGGGAATGTCCGACTATTCAACCATTTTGATCCAGCATCTTTTTCTTTTACACGGGGGTATATCAGAGAAAGCTTGACCCTGATAGGGATATAAATTTGTTTGGGGGGTCTTCAGTTACACATAGAGTGGAAAACCCCATCTGCACCCAACTTCAGGAACTGGGTAAATGAAGTTGTGAATGTAATCACTCTTGAAAAAATAAGATTTATAAACTCTACAGATATGAATAAATGGGAACTAACCTGGAAGCCTTTACTGACATATATCGTATCATAACTTAGAGACATTTAAAAAGATTGTCGTATCTTGGCGTGGCGTTGTTGGGAGAGTGGCCGTGCCAGGTGCCTTACGGTTCCTGGTTCAACCCCCACCTCCTACCAACCTTGTCACGTCCATTGTGTCCTTGAGCAAGACACTTCACTCTTGCTCCTGATGGGTCGTGGTTAAGGCCTTGCATGGCAGCTCCCGCCATCAGTGTGTGAATGGGTGAATGTGGAAATAGTGTCAAAGTGCTTTATGTACCTTGAAGGTAGAAAAGCGCTATACAAGTATAACCCATTTACCATTTATTTTTTTGTAGTTTTATTCCTTTTTTATTATTTTTTGTATTGTTCTCACACTACTATTGCTTTTTTGTGTCACTTTTGATATGGTTTTGTCACGGTTTACTTGTGTTTTTATTTTTTTTTTGTTTTGTGTGATTTTTTTATTTTTATATTTATTTTTTTTGCATCTGATCAAGCCACTAAAATGCGACTTTCTTCTTCACCGGAAGGTGATCTTGTGATCTCTTACTGAGGATCCTTGATGCCAAGCAATACTCATCCATTTTGATATGGTCCAGATCATCTGCTGATCCCGAGCCAGTGCAGGATGGATGGATATATACAATATATTTTTCTAATAATGTCCATACTGTAAACCTCGAGTTGTTAAAGCCCAGGTGCAGCTCTCTCCTCAAGCGTGCATGTGAGTGTGTATGAGTGGATGTGTGGATGTATGAAGGGTCTGCATGAGCAAAGTATGATTGTCAACTGTGACTAACTGTAAAATTCAATGAAATATATTTGCATATTACTACATATCTTATACATTAGATTTTTTCTTGGTAATAAAAAAACAGTTTAAAAAACTGTAAATTAAAAAACTATGATAACAAGCTTTTTGACAGAATGGCTCCTCAAGATCCGGCCCCCTTCAAAGAGACATAAATCCCATCTCTAGAAACTGGCTATTCAATATGTTTTATTGCAACAAACCCCCTTGGGGCGGTATAAACGCCACAAATAAAACCGTAGGTTCCATTAAATAAAATGTGTCTAGACAAACCAACCAAGAAACCTGAATCAAACACTGTTTTTCTCCTTCCGTATCGTAACTACGTCAAAAACAGATGAGTAATCTTTATTTTAATAGCATATATTTAAAATAACTTCTGCATTTCACACTGTGTTGAGATTTGTTTACTCGAAAATATTCCTTTTTTTAAATGTGTAAAACACATTTTGTTGTGTAAGTGTACTTCATACCTGTGGAAAGCCAACACAAATGTTACCCAAGGACTTGCACAAACAATTGAAATTATTTGAAAATAAGAGATTTAATACAGTTTGGATTAAGGTTTACAACAACTGTGATAAAAGCTCAGAGCAATTGCAGTTAAGTGTGGTTGTGCTTCTTATTTTGAAGGTTTCTACTGCCCTTTGGTGGTGCACTGGAACCCGTTTAAGTCAACATCCTTCGGACTTGCTTACTCACGTCGACATAAGGAGTTGTAGGCACAGTCTGAAAGTTTCATTGCTTTCACATTTACTGTACCTGTGACTTTGCCATAGACCAGAAACCGATGCAATTTGTTGACATGGTTTTAATATATTTGTCATGGATTGGGGAGTGAAAGAATGGCAGGAATGTAAAGAAATTAAAGAAGTAAAGACTATTTAAGACAAAGCCTTAAAATACACTATATTGCCAAAGGTATTTGGCCAACTGCCTTAACTCACATATGAACTTGAAGTGGCATCCCATTCCTAACCCATAGGGTTCAATATGATGTCGGTCCATCTTTTGTAGCTATTACAGCTTCGAATCTTCTGGGAAGGCTGTCCACAAGGTTGCGGAGTGTGTCTATTGGATCATTCTCGCGAAAGCGCATTGGTGTGGTCACACGCTGATGTTTGTCAAGAAGGCCCGTCTCAGTCACCGTTCTAATTCATCCCAAAGGTGTTCTATTGGGTTCAAGTCAGGACTCTGTGCAGGCCAGTCAAGTTCATTCACACCAAACTCTGTCATCTATGTCTTTATGGACCTTGCTTTGTGCACTGGTGCACAGTCATGTTGGAAGAGGGAGGGGCCCGCTCCAAACTGTTCCCACTAGGTTGGGAGCATGGAATTGTCCAAAATGTTTTGGTATCCTGGAGCATAAACGTTCCTTTCACTGGAACTAAGGGGCCAAGCCCAACTCCTGAAAAAAAAAAAACACTCCATAATTCCTCCTCCACCAAACTATTTGCGCTATGTGCTTCAGCATGCGCTGACCCCTCTCTGTCAGTTTACGTAGCCTACCTCTTTGTGGCCGAGTTGCTGTTTTTCCCAAAGTCTTTCATTTTCTTATAATAAAGCTGACCGTTGAATTTGGAATATTTAGGAGCGAGGAAATTTCACGACTGGATTTGTTGCACAGGTGACATCCAATGACAGTTCCACACTGGAAATCACTCAGCTCCTGAGAGCGGCCCATTCTTTCACAAATGTTTGTAGAAACAGTTTCCATGCCTAAGTGCTTGATTTTATACACCTGTGGCCGGGCCAAGTGATTAGGATACCTGATTCTCATCATTTGGATGGGTGGCCAAATACTTTTGGCAATATAGTGTAAGTAGTAGTTCCTTTCCTATTGCCGTTCCCAACCTCCTCCTTTTGTTTTTATAGATTTTTGACATAAGCTAAAATGACGTTTAACATGCCACAACACGTTGACATTAGACTGGTATTTTGTAGAAATGACAATTTGGTCGACAAAAGCAATCCAACTTGTGCGTGCGTCCGTGTCGATTTAAGCGCACCTAATGAGTTCGTCGACTTACACAAGATCCACTGCATTTTGCAACCAAAAATAGCCACGTTACAACAACCATTGTTGATCTTGAAGTAAGTTGTTTTGTCCCCATCAGTCAACCATCAACCACCCAACAGACCTGCATCTTCATGACACGGTGCCCTCCAGTCACTTTCTGTTAGAGCTTAAATCCCACCATAACTCAGTTTCCAGAACGGGATCTTTTTTTTTTTTTTAATCATCGGCACTGCCCTAATACAAAGTCATAATTTTATTTACAAAATGTTGTTAAGTACAATCTTGCTACTGTTGTAAATTCATGAAAGCTGTTTAAAAAAGTGTGGCAGACTTTGTAGTCAATAATTCCCCAGGGGATTTAATGAATATGTTTCTGGATATCTGACTACCGTATTTTTCGGACTATAAAACGCATCTAAAATCATCTTTTTCTCTCAAATCGACAGTGCGCCTTATAACCTAATTTACGTATTTATTCTGGTTGTGCTTACTGACCTCCAAGCAAATTTATTTGGTACATGGTGTAATGATAAGTGTGACCAGTAAATGGCAGTCACATGTAAGAGATAGGTGTGGACTGCAGGGTGATGCCTGTTAAGTAAACGCTAGCAAGTACTGGTAGGCAAGCAACACCTGATGATGACCACAATGTTTCATTGAGAATATACAACATTACAAACAACGCTCAAAAATATGTCAATGTTTTAGTACGACATTGTTAAACTGCGAAGCCAGTCCGCTTGATGGAATGCAATGCATTACGGCTACCATAGTCAGACGTACTGTGCTTAAACGTACAGGTATTATTATGGTGTGCGTAAAAGGACTCCAAAATGGCACCTATTATGTGAAATTAAGTGGTGTTTTCTTTCGCAATAATATGCAGAACCGACTTTTCTTACCTATTTGTACCTGCTGATGTGTATTTGGGATCTGCATAAGTCATGAAAAAGTGTGCACGTCCGCACCCTTGTCAAAAAGTCCCTTCTTTTTCTCTATCCTCTTGTTGTAGCTGTTGCTATTTGTAATACAGTTCTAACTTATATCTGTCATTAGACTCGCAATGGAGGCGCTAAAAACTACCGATGCAACAAAGATTAGAGTGTCCGCCCTGAGATCAGTAGGTCATTAGTTCAAACCCTGGCCAAGACATACCAAACACTATAAAAAATGGGACTCATTGCCTCCCTGCTTGGCACTCAGCATCACGGGTGGGGGTTAAATCACCGAAATGATTCCCGAGCGCGGCCACCGCTGCTGCTCACTGCTCCCCTCACCTCCCAGGGGGTGGAACAAGGGGATGGGTCAAATGCAGAGGATAACTTCACCACACTTAGTGTGTGTGTGTGTGTGTGTGTGTGTGTGTGTGTGACTATCAGTGGTACTTTAACTTTAACATTAAGTTGCGTTTTGTTTCGCAATATTATGCAAAACCAACTTTTCTTACCTTCTGGTACCTGCTGATGTGTATTTGGGATCTGCATAAGTCATGAAAACGTATGCATGTCCGCGCCTTAGTCAATAAGCTCCTTCTTTCTTTTTCCTCTATCCTCTTGTTGTGGCTGTTGTCGTTTCTAATACAGAGAAGTTTACAGTTCTAACATATCTGTCAGTAGACTCGCTATGGAGGCGCTAAAAACTACCGATGCAACAAAGATGACGCAGTCGAACTGGAGCCACGTAATTAAGACTGCCCACAAAACGGCACATCCTGATAGGGTCAAAAAGATGGTCCTTAACATAATCTATGCAACATTTTTACCAAAGAACCACCATTACATGTTATGTAGACCACAAGGAAGTGTTTTAAATTATGAAAAAAAATCATAATATCACCCCTTTTAATGCAACTCATAATCAACAGACCCGCTCATCGGCAGCGCCCCTTTTTTATTCCGGTGCGCCATATGGTTCGAGAAATACGGTAGACTTTTTTTCTTCATGGCCGAAGAATGTTTGAATGTCTTTTGTTCGTTTTTTTTTTTTTTAAATCGGTCAACATATTGCGAACGCATGTCCGCGTGTTTGTCAGAATGCAAAAGTGAACAATTTGTCAATGTCGACACATCACACTACCATGCAAGAACCACATATGGACACCCTGGGACGTGTGCACAGGTAATACACAGGGGACACATCTAGAAGACAGCAGGGATACACGAATAGTGTTTGGTCGCAAATGAGACCAACAATAATGTTAGTCCATGTAACATTACATCCACAGGTCAGTAACCTAAATTTGTTAGCTGGATGTTAAGTAAACAAAAATATTTTTCTAGACAATAGTTAAACACAATTAGAGCTCTGTTAATCCAAGGAACCTCTTACTTCTGCCACTTCTTTTGGAAAATCCAGGCTAAAAATCTTTTCGCTAGATGCACCTTCTTATTGTGTCGCATTGGCCCGAACTGTTAATGAAATATAATCTTGCCGACGATTCTTTAAAAAGTTACCCATGTAACATTGCCAAACTTCCCCACGTACACTTTCACCCCACTGTAAGACGACATAGTAAAGTAAGAGTTGTGTTATGTACACCAACAATACACTTCTGTCAAAAAATCTGTCTTCTGAAAGTTCTTGATTGCCAAACGGGATATTTTTCGCCTTGGAAAAGGTTGAAAAGTCTTTATTTTCCTAGTCATTAAGACCTTCAGTTGCTTTCTTCCTTCATGATTACTTCCAGTCCTTTCTTTTTGTGATTTGTTCAATTGATCATCGATTGGATACCATGTTGTGTTCCTGCAAGGAATAAAACAAAATATTAAACTTGTGAAAACCTCCAGAGATTGCTGAATATGATCACTTGGTAATTCCAATCAAGTCTAACATCTGAACTACAGTAATGGCCTTGAATATGAACAGATGGGTGTGATACTGCTGATTTTGGTATCAAGCCAATACCAAGTGTGTATATACAGTACAGGCCAAAATTGTATACACACCTTCTCATTTCAATGTGTTTTCTTTATTTTCATGACTATTTACACTGTAGATTGTCACTGAAGGCATCAAAACCAAGACACCTGTGAAGTGAAAACCCTTTCAGGTGACGACATCTTGAAGCTCATTAAAAGAATGCCAAGAGTGTGTAAAGCAGTATTCAGAGCAATGGGTTGCTTTATTGAAGAAACTAGAATATAAAACATGTCTTCAGCTATTTTCACTTCAGTGACAATCTACAATGTAAATAGTCATGAAAATAAAGAAAACTCATTGAATGAGAAAGTGAGTGTGTGCGTGCTTGCCTGCTCTCGTATTTCTACCCTTGAGACATCAACAAGGAAAAGTACCGTCCATACAAGGACCAGTGAACAAGTTAGGACCAAAATCATGGTCCCAATATGGAAAACCATTGCATCTAATAGAGAATGTCTCATTTGCACCCTTGGTGGTGAAATCTATCAAAATTAGGGTGGTCCCGAAAAGGAGGGCTTTTTCTAATTTGACTGTGTCTGTTTTAAACGTGCTCCACCTCTGGTCAACATATGAAATAACAAGTGAGTCTAAACATTTGAAGTGCTCCCCCTCTGGCCAACATATATAAAAACAAGTGTGTGTAAGAAATTTAAATGTGCACTCTTTCGCCAAAATTAATTTGAAAAATAATATAAATATGTATATAGAGGCATACTGTAATAACTTGAAGTAAATATGAAGATTAAAAACCACAAAGTCAGCAACAAAAAAACTAAAAGCTTACCTTTTTCATATATCCATAGTATGTATATATTATTAATGTTGTAAATACAAATATTTATATGTCTAGAAAGGGTGGTTCTAAAGATGTAGCCATCTTTCAGAGGTCTCAAAATGGTGAGGAATACAAGATTGTGTGTGTGCGTGTGTGTGTGTGTATGTATATATATATATACGTAAACTATACTGATATCAATACTTGTTACTCTTTCAAGATCATTGAATGATTTTGTGTTTTTGCGCAACCTTAGAGTCCAAAAGGGATATTACATGTGTTCCTTATGTGATATAATTGTTCAGTTTGATTGTCAATGCTCAAAAAAATGTTTTTTTACTTATTGTTTTTCATAAAATTGCATATTGTTTTTGATTGCACCATTATTAGAATAGGATGCAAACAAAGTTTAAACACATTCTCTTAAGAACTATTTTAGTCATTGACATTATTTTAAACAGACTGTAATCCTGGTATATTACTATGCTTTTTCCATTAAAAAAAAAAACGAATTAATAGCGTTCTTGCCTACTGTCCTATTTTTAAAAACAATAGAACATTGTTTTGGTGTTATTGTGTCCCTTAACCACTAGATGGTGCCAGAAAACCATGAGCATTTGATAAGTGCAAATGAGTTCCATCCATCCATTTTTTTACTGCTTGTCCCTTTTCAACTGCCATTAAACCACATTCAAGCAATAAAACATTTTGGGGTTGCTATTTATAACGTAGAAAATGTGTAAACCCTATCAACTCAAGTCCTGCAATTTTTTCTCTCCCATTTTAGCTAAGTAGGCGCTGTAAAAATAAACTTTGTTTATTGTATTAAAATTAATATTACCATGAATTATTGAACTATTCAAGACTGTAGTTACCCAACCTCAAATTATCACCTCCACAACTTTTTTATTTTTTTAGAAATAGTGGATATTTTACATTTTCAAGGTGCTGGTAACATGTGAGTAAACCCACAATAAAGGTGACGCTATAAACACTGAAGCTAGCTAGCGGCTAACGTCCCTCCACAGTGGTTTAGCTACTTCTGAATCACTAATCCTCACCTTTGTGGCAACAAATAAAGTAAGTTTCTCACAAGAATCATCCCTGCAGGTGGAGGAATACCTAAACATGCTTCACTACACACTGCATGAGGATACGATAGCTAACTGCGAACAGCAAGCTGGCGCTCCTGAATGTAAACAAATGGGTGGAGCCCAATCATCACATAGTTGGGTCTCTTTTTTTTTTTTTTTTTTTTTTAAACTATGCAAGCAGGTAATTTGCTGCAAAAATCCAAAATTTGATTTAAAAATTAATTGCAGTCATTTTTATTCCATACACTTGAGTAAATTGAGTTGAGTAAATATGTAAACAAAAAACAAAAATTACTTTTGACTAGCATTCAAATCCTATGGATTTTTGCCGCCCTTTTGTGGGTTCTTCCGAGGATGTTGTAGTCGTAATGATTTGTGCAGTCCTTTGAGACATTTGTGATTTGGGGCTATATAAATAAACATTGATTGATTGAAAGTCTTCGACATGTGATAAAAAACAGAAAATGAATCAATCAAAGTTTACTTATATAGCCCTAAATCTCGAGTGTCTCAAAGGGCTGCACAAGCTACAACGACATCCTCGGCTCAGATCCCACATCAGTGCAGGAAAAAACTCAACCCAATGGGATGACAGTGGGAAACCTTGGAGGGGACCGCAGATGTGGGGACCCCCCTGAGTGACTGGTGCAATGGACGTCGAGTGGAACTAGCATAATATTGTGAGAGTCCAGTCCATAGTGGATCTAGCATAATAGTGTGAGAGCCCAGTCCATAGTGGACCTAGCATAGTAGTGTGAGAGTCCAGTCCATAGTTATGCTAGCAGGATCATCTTGAGTGGAGACAGGTCAGATAACTAAAAAAAACTATCTCATTACCCTACTGTAGTATTGATTTGGAACCAATACAACACTTTGAATAGATGATGTATTACGGGTCAATAGTGAATTAAGGAAAGTTGAATGAAATCCACTGTGTACTAATATATCGACTTTAGATGAAAGTTACACAGAAAAATTTTCACTTTTGAATTGACGGATCAGTAACAGCAATGGTACTGACAATAATGGTCAGTGATTGGTTTCTTCTGGTTCCTATAACTCAGAACTGATGTTTTCTTGTATCTCAACACATATAATGAGGACTGTAGGGATTGTGGAGTAGTTTATACACTGATGTCTTTACAAGGCATACCAACAGGATGCTTTTGTGTTATGAGTTGATCCTATCTGAGCTAAATAGACAAACAAAGCTGTGCCAAGATGAGCACAAAGTTGCGCCGTGGTACAGTACCGGTTGGCAAAGGCATCAGCTTCTTTCCTCTCACGTGTGGTAATTTGGCGCCAGAACAAGAACATTTATTTTGGGAAAAAGAAAAGGCTTCTGGGTAAAAGTACATAGAGACCCCGGTTCTCCTTAATAATAGTAGCAGTATAAAATCTGATTAATTATTAATCTACATGTTCATTTACTGTAAATATCTGCTTACTCTCTCCTTTAACATGTTTTATCTACACTTCTGTTAAAATTTAATAGTTTATTCTTCTGTTGTTTGATACTTTACTTTAGTTTTGGATGATACCACAAGTTTGGGTATCAATCGATACCAAGTCGTTACAGCATCATAAATTGGTCATATTCAAAGTCCTCATGTGTCCAGGGACGTATTTCCTAAGTCCATCCATCCATCTATTTTTCTACCGCTTGTCCCTTTTGGGGTGGCGGGGGGTGCTGGAGCCTATCTCAGCTGCATTTGAGTGGAAGGCGGTGTACACCCTGGACAAGTCGTCTCTTCATCGCAGGACCAACACAGATAGACAGACAAAATTCACACTCGTATTCACAGACTAGGGCCGATTTCCTAAGGTTATAAACATAATATACATTTTAAAAAAACGAAAGATGTTGTAATGCTAAAAAATATCAACGTAATCATGGTAGTATCGACTAGATACGCTCCTGTACTTGGTATCATTACAGTGAATGTGATGATCATGGGAGCGCGCGGGGTGGGGGGGTCAGGGGTGGATGGCGGACTGGTACTTTTGAGAGGAAGTATTGTACCGAATATGATTCATTAGTATCGCAGTACTATTTAATACCGGTATACCGTACAACCCTACACCCGACAGAGCACAAATGCTTTTGGTCCCACCCTACGGACAAGCAGTGTCCACAGTCCGCCTGTCTTATTGTACCTCGAATGGACGTATTTTGCCTTTAAAAACTAACGATGAAGGTGAAGCTATGAACACTGAAGCGCCGCTCAGCAAGAGGTGCTTTAAAACATAGCGAGCTAGCGGCTAACGTCTATTCGCAGTCGGCAGTGTTTTAGCTACTTCTAAATCACTAATCCTCGCCTCTTTGGCAACAAATAAAAGAAGTTTCTTACAAGTATCATCCCTGCAGGACGAGGAATAGCTAAACATGCTTCACTACACACCGTAGGAGGAAACAATAGCCGCTAACAGCAAGCTAGTACCCCTGAATGTAAACAAATGTCAAAGGTGGATCCAAACAAATATAGACTGTAAATATACCAAGTACAAGACCCGTATATAGTGAATACTACAATGATTATATCAACAATTTTTATTACCCCAAATCGTTTGTCATTTTTTATTGTTTTAAACTCTTGAAATATGACAACTGGACACAGGCGAACTTTGATAATGACCGATGTATGACCCTGGAACTTCGCGGTACAAAATGTATAATATCACCTAAAACTAATGTAAAGTATCCAAACAACAGAAGAGTAAGCGATTATTACATTTGAATAGAAGTGTAGAGAGAACACGTTAACACAAAAAATAAGCGGCCGTTAACAGTAAATGGACAAGTCGATAAATATTCCATCCAATTTCTACTGCTTCTTCCTCATAATTTTGACAAAATAATACAATATGTTACTGCTTACTTCAGCAGCCTTAGGAGCCTAAAAGAGACATGGTCTAGTTTGTTCATCTTATTTTACAACACAATTATTTGATTGCAATATAAAATGTATGTTTAATGTATCATAAGATTGTATGTTAAAATAAAGCCAATAATTACATTAATGGTCCACTTTATTTGGAAAAGTATTGAAATACATTTTGGTACCGGCATCGGGGACAATCCTATCCAAATGTATTATTACATTTTGCACTAATCTCCTTTGTCACCCTTAACACTAAGCTACAATGTCAATGTTTTGTTTTGATAACTTAGCACACTGAGTCCAAAACTGGAGGGTAAGCCAACAAAGTATTCAACTTAGAAGTTTGCTACATTTGTTTGTGCACTTTCGAGTTCTATTTCAACAGCACTTAAGCCATGATCGGAACACAGCCAAGGATGCACCTGTAGTCACCTGTTAGAGTGGTTCGGGGTAGGCCTGCCTTGGGTCGTGGCTCATCTCAGGCATGTAGGTCTCATGGAGGTCAGGGTCTAATGGCAGAGTGTCCAGGGGAAGCTCAGCATAGCCATAGGGAGGGTAGGCCCCATTTAACTCTTAAACAGTAGGAAAGAAAAATACATGTTTTTATCTTAAAGCCAAGAAGACACAGGTGCTTCAATCATGCTGTCAAAGGAAGGGATCATTGTCATTAGAAAAAACCCTCATCGACTATGATTGATAACATGCACCAATTACTTGTTGCATGACTGTAGAGTACTTTGATTAAAAAAAAAAATGTTTCACCTTTGAATGTTTTTGCCCAGAGACAAATTGGTCAACGGATGGAGAGAATTGGAAGAAAATGGATGTGGTGAGGCTCTAGTCAGCTCAGGCAAAGTCATATTGCGTATTCAGCTTGGTATTTATTGGTTCCAATGGCCGAAGTGCAAAAACAGCCCAAAAAAGAAAACGTCGAAAATAGATTTACATCGTATTACAGAATGAGTCAGCAATAGAGTTCAAGATAAACTCACTTTGGAGTCAAAAATTAAAAAGCCACAGACGAGGTTACAGTAGGGAAGGGATTTCAACTGTATGATCGAATTCGTGGGTAGATCTTGTGTGCAATGCAATCTGCTGAAAATGATAGAAAGGGCCACTCTGCGGCTGAAGTGGTTAGTCACGTTTCGTGTGCCAGGGCCATATGACTCCCCTTCCTATTGTATCTGCATTGCAACCCGTGGTAAAACGGTCTACAGACCTGAAATACATCCTCTTATAAACCTCAATACCTTCCCACTGGGCATCAATATTTAAACAAACCTAATGGTGTAATGATAACCAACACATGAATAATAAACAACATACAAACAATAATAGGCTATTTGGTGTATCTCAAAGCCTTACATATTTTGAGGGTCATGTGATTAGCACCACCGGAAAAAGTAATTGTGCAGTTTGGTTGAGGAGACCTCGGACGGACAAGTACTGTAAGTTCCGGAATATAAGACACTACTTTTTTCCTACACTTTGAACCTTGCGGCTTATAAAACTGTGGGGCTGATTTATTGATTTTGTTACCGCTATTTGCCATAATGTTTTGTGTTAAATGGTTTTCATTAAACCCTCCTGAGCATAAGCTTGAAATAGTGTGTTATTGTTTGTGCTATGGCACCATCTTTTGGGCAAGTTTGTTCACTGCATGTGCTGTGAGTTGAAACTGTAGTTCCTGATTTGCCTTGAACCGAAAGAAAAACCGTCCATAGCGTTCCTGCTCAAAAGGATTCTTCATTCATTACACAAAGCAACGTGTGTAAGTTTAACAATTTAACTAAAACAATTCATAGTTACAAAACAGTTCCATGTGTGATGTCTGTAGGAGTGTTTTCAATCATATGTGTTTGTGCTATCGCGATATAATGAAGCTGGCATTATTAGCATTAGCTCATATGCTAACACATCTACGAGTGTGTCAGTATTAACTTACAATGACATTACTTTTTTATTGTTTCAGTTTCACAAATTCCTCAGTATATCCAAAACGTCACTGTGAAATTATCAAGTCTGTTTAGCTAATTGGAGAGCCAGCTTTCGCACTTCTGTTTTGTTTTATCAGCCGTTTTACTGCCGTGTAACAGACACCGTTTGGAAACAATTACAAAAAGTAAATAAAGTTTTAAAAAATATTTTTTTGTGGAAATGAGTTCACAACGTATGTATATCTGGGGCTTATAGTCCAGTGTGGCTAATACATGGAAACATATTTTTTCAGTCTAAAATGTTGTGGTTTTGGCTTATATACCGGTGCGCTCTATAGTTTGGAAAATACGGTAATAAATGTGCATGAGCATGATTGAGTGTGAAAGAGTGAATAAGGTACTCCCAAGTGTGAGGCCTTCAGTGTATTATTAAAGTGGAAGAGACGGGGAACATGTTTCTTTTTTAATACTATTGAACTAGACGACGGGGAAGACGAGCTGGGAGATGAGCGTTGAGTGTATATGTGAGTGCCTATTTTTGCGGGTGTGTGTGAACACACTACTGGTAATTAGTGACAGACGTGCTCCGTCACAATTGACAGGCAAGACATTTACAAAATTCATCTTAGAAATGTCACGTTTCAGCAGCTATTGATCGATTTGAAAGTCGATCAATAGCTTCCCACCCATCCCAGCCAGGAATTACCGATGGTACACTTACCAACTTTAGCCTCAGCACACAGGAGGAGCTAACCCCCGAAATTACCCTTAGACTTTTGGACTATAGACTATTTGTTATTATTATTACCCATACTTACCTTTTTAACTATAAGTTAATTGACCAGCTACCACTTAGCTTTACTTTGTGTGGGAGAGGTGACGCACCCCCACATTTTCCGGCGTTCCCTCTCTTTGGCTTGGCAAGCCGATTGACCTGACTGGGATTGAACCCAAGACCCTTAGATTGGGAGCTAGCTGTTTAACCATTCAGCTATTCTTGGTCTTCTTATGGATAGTTTTCGGGCCCCAATGACATATTCAATTGATAACCTGTCTCAGTAAACTATGATACAAAACAATAGCTTTCCTTGTTACCGAACAACTTGCCTGGGATTTGAACCCAGTGCCCTTTGATTGGGAGTTAGGAGCTTTAACCATTCAGCTATCCCTGGTCTTCTTTAGACAATATTTCGGGCCCCAATGACATATTTAATCGCGAACCTGTCTCAGTGAGCTATAATATAAAACATTTACTCTTGCTGCTGGAGTTTTCATAGTTACCAGTGAACTTGGCAGGGATCCTTGCACTCTTTGATTGTGAGCTAGCTACTGTAACCACTCAGCTATCCTTAGTTTTCTTAGAGGAAGATTTCGGGCCCCAATGACATATTTAATTGAGCACCTGTCTCACTACTAAAAAAGAAACACTGAGTCCTTACTGAGATTTGAACCCAGTTCCCCTTGCTTGATGGTCAACAGTGTTAAGCACTCAGCTGTCCTGGGTCTTATTAGGCTGTGATTCGGGGCCCTAATGACAAATGTAATCAAGGACTTCTTTCTCTCTCATTTTACCAAAACTAATGGAGAGGAAGTATTAGCAGACATTTAATGCAGTGTAGACCAACATAAATCCCACCCAGAGTTAAATTGCTCTCACTACTGATGTTTGGACAAATGTAGCCTACCTTGGCAATACATGCCACTACATTGGAGACGAATGGAATATGAAGTCAATCTCCCTTACCACCATGCCACTAGAGGAAAGACATTCAGCATCCAACATTGCAGAATGGTTGGAATAGGTAGTACCCAGGTTTGAAATTCTCCTAAGCAAATTGATTGCTATTGTGCAGGACAATGGTGCACTTTATAAAAAAACAAAAACATTTTTGTAACACTTGCCTTGTTTTATTTGGCAAGTTGAAAGGACATGGTGCCAGTATGCTGTTTTTTTTAAATAAAGTATTGGAAATGTAGTTTGTCTCTTTTATCCGATTATTAATCGATTAATCGAAGTAATAATCCACAGATTAATCGATTATCAAATTAATCGTTAGTTGCAGTCCCAATATATATATATTTGTATACATATATGTGTTTGTGTGTATGTGTGCGTATATCTATATGTACTATTACTATTACTATTTACTTTTTACTTTTATTTAAATTGATCTCAACTCTGTACACTGCTGCTGGAATTTTAATTTTCCTGAAGGAATCAATAAAGTACTATCCATCTATCTATCTATCTATCTATGTATATATGTGTGTTGTTATATGTATGTATGTATGTGTGTATATGTATTTATATATATTGATATTGATGTGTGGTTATATGTATGTATGTATGTATGTGTGTATATGTATTTATATATATTCATATTGATGTGTGGTTATATGTATGTATGTATGTGTGTATATGTATTTATATATATTCATATTGATACTTACTTTATTGTTGTGTGCCCTACTCAGAAATGTGTCAAAGATGCTATGCTCTAATCTTCAGAAGCTGTATTGGTTATCTAATTTTCTTTACACAGTCTCGTCAACTTGCCCCCCCTCCCTGTTCCACTGTTGCACCAATATTTAGCTAAATTCTGTTTTGATTTTTCACCCCTGCTTTAGTGTGACAACATTGACATCAGGAGGGAGTGCATCCTGAGAAGCCTTGTCTATCTCAAAGAAGATCCAGACACTTTGTTCAATGAATATCTGGTAAGTTAATAGTTTTTGTTACTCGGTAGCATGAAATAGTGTTACCCATAATTATTTACATATATTGTGGTCCCTTGAGCTCAACACACTACAACTTTTTTAATAACTGGCATTTTGTAAACAATGGGGCTCTTTGAATTTTAGATTTTTGTTTGAAATCACTGGTAGGTGCAAGAAAAGACAGAGTCAGAGTCTACTAAGCTGGTAGGGGCGAACGGGCAGAGGCTCTCTGGAGTAAAACAGCTATTTCTGTCCCACAGGTCCATCTCTATCGGGATGTGGTTGCCTAAAGGATCGTGTTGCAGCAATTGCATTATGTTCATGGCTGCTTGCTGAAGTTATTTACGGGCCATTTTCAAACATTATATTATTATTATTATTTTATATATGTATATATGGTTAACTTTCCAATCACGTTTAACTCGTGATACATAAATGATTGATTTGACAAGGACTTAAAAAAAAAAAGCTAACTCATTTTCTGCTAGCATTTGACCTAACACAAGTGTTCTGTTTTTGTGTCGTTGTTCAGGCCTCTGCCACTGAGGATGCAGAAAAGGACTTTGCCCTCACAGTCATGGGGATAAACATCATCCATGGAGATGGCGATAGGCAGCCAGAGGATCTGGGAGTTGTTATCGAAGGCATCAATGTCCTAAGCAACGTGGACACCGTCATCATGGGGATCATAATGATGTTTGGGGCTCATTTATGCCCTTGATCTAAGCGTTCTAGACAACCTCAAGTACACATTTGAGTTTTTCCAGCTGATCCTAATAAACCTGGATGGGCACAAACTGAACACAAAGATACAGAAGCTGAAAATCAAGTTGTTTACATGAGAGGTGAACACTTCTTGACAAAGTTCATCATCGGATCTTTATTTTTGGTTATATTTTTTTGCCTTCATTTTCACCCCATTTAAAGACAATCTATGACCTACAACATTTTGAACTTGAGAATTGGACCTAACTTTACCTCCCAATTTTATCTCTTAGTATGCACACTTCTCGCATCCATTTCTCTCCTCCGTTTCATCACTCGACCCTGGATAAATGGATTAAGTTCGATTCAAGACTTTGGAATTTTATTTTGTATTTTTTGAATAACTAGTACTGTTCTCATGTTTTGTTTTTACTTGCTTACATTCAAAGGATATTTGCTGCCAGCATCCCATTAATGTCAGATTCCTGATGTGTGAATGTTAAGTTTTTCTTATTTATTTATGTTTGTTGCCAATTTGGTCCATGTTGTTTTTTTTTCTTCATGGGTGGCTCACTTTGTGGTCACTCCGTGATCACTTACGACCGCTAGACACTTCTAGATGTGGACCCATTCGGGCCGTTTTGGACTGATAGCCGCGTGCTCGCTAGACTTGCTAACTAGCATGGGAATACTTCGGCGGCTACATCCAGCGGCCTGTGAAGCAGGGGAGTATAGTAGCAGCGGGGGCCGTCTACGGAGCAGACGCCAGCGGTGTGATCGGAAACGCGGATGCCGAGCGGGGCTAAAAACAAAGCAGAAGGCTAATCCCCACAGAACACCACTTCCCTCCATCCTGAAGCCGAAGTCGCACTAATATACAACGAAAACTTTAACCTTAGTCCTAACATAAATAATAAATATAAATCATTTGAGGTGCTTACTATGAGGTCTGTCACACCGCTGCCTCTATACCTGGCTGTTATCTACCGCCCCCCAGGGCCCTATTCGGACTTTATCAATGAATTCTCAGAGTTCGTTGCTGATCTAGTGACGCACGCCGGTAATATAATTATAATGGGGGACTTTAATATCCATATGAATACCCCATCGGACCCACGGTGCGTAGCGCTCCAGACTATAATTGATAGCTGTGGTCTTACACAAATAATAAATGAACCCACGCATCGCAACGGTAATACGATAGACCTAGTGCTTGTCAGGGGTATCGCTGTTTCCAAAGTTACGATACTCCCGTATACTAAAGTATTGTCCGATCATTACCTTGTAAAATTCGAGGTTCAGACGCATGTTCGTCAAACTAATAATAATAATAACTCCTTTAGCAGCCGCAACATTAATGCTACCACAACGACAACTCTTGCTGACCTACTGTCCTCGGTAATGGCACCATTCCCAAAGTATGTAGGCTCTATTGATAACCTCACTAACAACTTTAACAAGGCCCTGCGCGAAACCATTGATAACATAGCACCGCTAAAGTTAAAAAAGGCTCCAAAAAAGCATACCCCGCGGTTTACAGAAGAAACTAGAGCTCAGAAATTATGTAGAAAGCTGGAACGCAAATGGCGCACGACTAAACTTGAGGTGCACCATCAAGCATGGAGTGATAGTTTAATAACTTATAAACAAATGCGTACCTTAGCTAAAACTAAATATTACTCAAATCTCATCCACCGTAATAAAATCCTAAATTTTTGTTTAGTACAGTAGCATCGCTAACCCAACAAGGGACCCCTTCCAGTAGCTCCACCCACTCAGCTGATGACTTTATGCAATTCTTTAATAAGAAAAATTAAGTCATTAGAAAGGAGATAAAAGGCAATGCGCCCCAGCTACAACGGGGTTCTATTAACACTGATACGATTGTATATACGGCGGATACTGCCCTCCAAAATAGTTTCTCTCGTTTTGAGGAAATTACCCTTAGAGGAATTGTTACAACGTGTAACTATAATAAGACAAACATGTTTACTTGACCCACTTCCTGGGAAACTTATCAAGGAGCTCTTTGTTTTATAAGGTCCATCAGTGCTAAATATTATAAACTTATCACTTTCCTCTGGCACTGTTCCCCTAGCATTCAAAAAAGCGGTTATTCATCCTCTCCTTAAAAGACCTAACTTCAATCCTGACCTCATGGTAAACTACCGACCGGTGTCTCACCTTCCCTTTATTTCAAAAATCCTTGAAAAAATTGTTGCGGAGCAGCTAAATGAACACTTAGCGTCTAACAACCTATGTGAAACCTTTCAATCCGGTTTTAGGACAAATCACTCTACGGAGACAGCCCTCGCAAAAATGACTAATGATCTATTGCTAACGATGGATTCTGATGCGTCATCTATGTTGCTGCTCCTCGATCTTAGCGCTGCTTTCGATACCGTCGATAATAATATTTTATTAGAACGTATCAAAACACGAGTTGGTATGTCAGACTTAGCCCTGTCTTGGTTTAACTATTATCTTACTGATAGGATGCAGTGCGTCTCCCATAACAATGTGACCTCGGACTACGTTAAGGTAACGTGTGGAGTTCCCCAGGGTTCGGTCCTTGGCCCTGCACTCTTCAGCATATACATGCTGCCGCTAGGTGACATCATACGCAAATACGGTATTAGCTTTCACTGTTATGCTGATGACACCCAACTCTACATGCCCCTAAAGCTGACCAACACGCCGGATTGTAGTCAGCTGGAGGCGTGTCTTAATGAAATTAAACAATGGATGTCCGCTAACTTTTTGCAACTCAACGCCAAAAAAACGGAAATGCTGATTATCGGTCCTGCTAGACAACGACCTCTATTTAATAATACAACTTTAACATTTGACAACCAAACAATTAAACAAGGCGACTCGGTAAATAATCTGAGTATTATCTTCGACCCAACTCTCTCCTTTGAGGCACACATTAAAAGCGTTACTAAAACAGCCTTCTTTCATCTCCATAATATCGCTAAAATTTGCTCCATTCTGTCCACTAAAGACGCTGAGATCATTATCCATGCGTTTGTTACGTCTCGCCTCGACTACTGTAACGTATTATTTTCGGGTCTCCCCATGTCTAGCATTAAAAGATTACAGTTGGTACAAAATGCGGCTGCTAGACTTTTGACAAGAACAAGAAAGTTTGATCACATTACGCCTGTACTGGCTCACCTGCACTGGCTTCCTGTGCACTTAAGATGTGACTTTAAACTTTTACTACTTACGTATAAAATACTACACGGTCTAGCTCCATTCTATCTTGCCGATTGTATTGTACAATAAGTCCCGGCAAGAAATCTGCGATCAAAGGACTCCAGCTTATTAGTGATTCCCAAAGCCCAAAAAAGGTCAGCGGGCTATAGAGCGTTTTCATTTCGGGCTCCAGTACACTGGAATGCCCTCCCGGTAACAGTTCGAGATGCCACCTCAGTAGAAGCATTTAAGTCTCACCTTAAAACTCATTTGTACACTGTAGCCTTTAAATAGACTCCCTTTTTAGACCAGTTGATCTGCCGTTTCTTTTCTTTTTCTTCTATGTCCCACTCTCCCTTGCGGAGGGGGTCCGGTCCGATCCGGTGGCCATGGATGACGTACTGGCTGTCCAGAGTCGGGACCCAGGATGGACCGCTCGCCTGTGTATCGGCTGGGGACATCTCTGCGCTGCTGATCCGCCTTCGCTTGGGATGTTTTCCCGCTGGCTCCGCTGTGAACGGGACTCTCGCTGCTGTGTTGGATCCGCTTTGGACTGGACTCTCGCAGCTGTGTTGGATCCATTATGGATTGAACGTTCACAGTATCATGTTAGACCCGCTCAACATCCATTGCTTTCGTCCTCTCCAAGGTTCTCATAGTCATCATTATCACCGACGTCCCACTGGGTGTGAGTTTTCCTTGCCCTTATGTGGGCCTACAGAGGATGTCGTAGTGGTTTGTGTTGTGGTTTGTGCAGCCCTTTGAGACACTAGTGATTTAGGGCTATATAAGCAAACATTGATTGATTGATTGATAAACAGGTGTGGTGAATTATGTCCTTAAAGCAACTGCTACACCCTCAGCATATTCTAAAAATTGTGCTCATTATTAATCAGTAGTTTTAACATGTATGAATCTAATTTGCTTTGATGCCTAAAGTTTGGACACCCTTGGTCAACTGGACATGTATCAATTTAAGTTAAATAAAGGACTAAAAGAGTCCAAAGTACTTGTCGTCAAGAACTGGAACAATACAAAAAAAACATTAAACAAGATTAAACACATTCATCTACAATCAACAACAACAGCAACAGTGCAATATAAATAACTGCTGAATAAGAAGATATGGAATTGGAAACTTTCCAGTATTACTATATGAAGGAACAACAAAACAGTCACACGGAATCTGACAATTAATGACCAATGATTTGTTGAGACGAGCCGCGTTCTATTGCTGAACAGTCAAAGGTTTAGTGTTCTGTAAGTTTTGACAAGTGTTTATTAAACTGGTCACTGGTAAATGTTACAGCATTGGTCCACTCCAGCAAAAGCATTGTCAATCAGTAAATATCACAATCAACACCACAGGTCCACGAGCGGGTAGTTGCTAACTTCCCAAGAAGCAAAGTCCAAACATATGAACCAGTTCAAGAAGTCCAAGCACATTGTTTTTCCTTTCATAATAACACAGTGGTTCTTCAGTGTGACCATACAGGAAGTTATAATAATAGATTTTATTTGTATTGCACTTAACATTTGAATAACAAATCTCAAAGTTAAATGTTACCGATTTCTGAGACATTGAAACCGAATGTGGTTGCTTCTTCCTACTCTTGACAAATTATTAGCACTAACTACGTAAAACACTAAAAGTAAATGCAGTATTTATTCCTGCTTATGAAATAAATTAATTCATAATAAACCTCCAGAAGCATAAATTGCATTCTTGGGAAAGTCAGATAACTATTGTACGACTTTCTACTTTCCACATGTCAATAAACGGACTGTGATGAGTTCTCACACATGACACATGGTGAGCAACGATAATTGCTTTCATTATGCATTTTCCAATTAAATAAAGAGTGAACACAGAAAATGATGTGCCGTAAAAATGAATTATGTGAGCATGAGCATGTGAGAGAGGATTAAAAGCGTAACTGAAAAAACAACAGACAATCTGCTATTGGACCCAAAACATAAGCAATAATTAAAGAGAGATGAAAGGACTTGCACACACAATGCCTTCAGGAAAATTAAAAAAGAGCCAGAAAAAGTTTAGGCAGCGGTGAGATGTTTTGTCATTATCTTATTTTCCTGCTCCTCTTTAATGCCTTTTTTACCGCGCCCGATTTATAACTACATTTTTAAGACGTTGTTTTATATCACACTATATTGATGTTTATAAATTACAGGAGCAGCATAAATCCTAATTGTCTTAACTGCTCAGATTGTCACAGAAAAGGTTTTCCTACTAAACTGAGCAGGCTTCATCAGTTTCTGCTCACAGACTTGCTGCCAGATGCCAAGTACAGTAGTATCTCAACTTAAAAGCGTAATTGGTTCTAGGACGGTGTTCATAACTCACAACCAAGGTATATCAATTTAACGTTATCCAATTAAATAATTTAAAGCAGCACTAAGTAACTTTTTAACCTTCATAAAATGTTTGCATGACATTTGGGATGATACATAGACTTAAAACTTCTTGAATCATGGCTTGAGGAAGTCTGTATCGCTCTCACTGGCACTAAGCAACTTTGGGAAGGGTGGCAGGAACCCTTGCCACACAAAAAACTACAAATGTGATGACTTGTTGTACGGCATAAGTCAACCCCCCGTTCCCTGTTCGTTAAAAAGTCAATGCGGAAACCTATGTGCAAATACTGCTAACATGGCAGTAGCTGCAAAACAACAACAAAAAACGAAAAGTTTTGTCCAAGGAGGAAAAAAAAAAAGGGAAGGACAGTCAAGGATCAACATTGGCCCGGCTTATACTCGCTGGCGTGAGCTCAAAGACGAGGAGGGATTTTAGACCAAGGTTGCCTTGGCTCTGTTCCTGTTGGATTAGTAAGTACCTTTCAATGCTGAAATCAAAATTATAATGAGAATAGAATTCCTGAAGTGCACGGTCGCACGGTATGCTTGACACTATGTCCGATGACAGGCTACCTTTTGTCCGTGGCATGTCCCTGCCGACATTGCGTCTCCCATCTTCACACATTCCTGAGAAACTTGCTGTCTATGGGGGGCACTCAATCACCACCTTCCCCCAGATAGAGGAGATGCTCAATGTGCAACGATTCAACTGCAAGGCTGATTGTCGAATAGTCGACACCTTTAGAGGAAAAGTTAGCTCCGACAATAAAAGTGTATCCACTCGAGAGGGAACTGGTTTCCAAATGCAGAATCTAGGTATCTGATCCTCAAAAAGTCCAATGCAATCTAAAAAAAATTACCATTTTCCAAAGCAAAGGCCTAATTCAGTGGTCTTCATCAGGAGTTGTGGCTGTTTAGTACTGTGGCCATGACATTTGTTTATATATCGCAGGAATTTTTGAGTAAAAACTATAATATCTTTAAATAATCCATCCATCCATCCATTTCCTACCGCTTATTCCCTTTGGGGTTGCAGGGGGCGCTGGTGCCTATCTCATCTCTCTCAGTAATCCAATACAGTGCACCCGCTCTTGAACTTGTTGTGGCTTGTGTGGCGCTTTGAGACACTTGTGATTAAGGGCTATATAAATACATTATGATTGATTGATTGATTGATTGATTTGAACTAGTTGTAGGGCGTGCGGCGGAGTGTAAGGTAAGGCAGCCAGCTGGAGTCCAATAGATCACAGAGAGATTGCAGTAATGTCACTTTTTAGTTAACGTTACGGACTTCATTAGGTCTCCTGTGCAGCCCTTTGCCATGAAAGTGAAAATGAACAACATATAAAGCTCAGAGAAGATAAACGGCCACCAATGTTCTATTTTTTTTTTTTTTTTTTTTTGGGGGGGAATATCGACTGTGATCGTCGTTAAAGATAGTTTTAATGTTGATGGCAGCTAGAGTGGTCATTGATTCGGTGCTGTTACAAGACCTGAGAGAAGAAGAGGAGATTATGCTTCCTGACTTGCCTGGGACAGAATTTTAAGAGGGTAAAAAAAAACACCTGGAAGACATCAACAAGGGTCACAGGGAGTACAGCCGACACGACTACTGTGATGTGACTCTGAGAGACAGTGTTCCACAGCTCACATTTGGTGTTATCTTATCACGGTTCCATTGAATTATTCTTGTATTTAGTCGTGATTTTGTGTCCAGTGTAAGTGAGTTTAGAGTTTATTTATGCGTATTTTAGCAATAAGATCTGACCTACACTAAAACTCGACTTCTTGGAACATCTAGGAATGCAATTCGTTTATAAACCGAGGACCCACTGTATTTACCTGTACCTCCAACTAGGGACAGGTGAGTATTGGTATTTAAGGTATTACTACTTACGAATGAAATACTAAATACTAACTCCATCCTATCGTGCTGATTGTATTGTACCATATGTCCCAGCAAGAAATCTGCGTTCAAAGAACTCTGGCTTATTAGTGATTCCCAGAGCCCAAAAAAAGTCTGCGGGCTATATAGCTTTTTCAATTCGGGTTCCAGTACTCTGGAATGCCCTACCGGTAACAGTTAAAGATGCTACCTCAGTAGAAGCATTCAAGTCCAATCTTAAAACTCATTTGTATACGCTAGCCTTTAAGTTGACCCCCTTTTTAGACCAGTTGATCTGCCGTCTCTTTTCTGCTCTGCCATCCTCTCCTGCGTGAAGAGGTTATTAGGTGACCACAGATGATCTGCTAGCTCTTCAAAGATACCCTGCTGCCCTCCCAATGGACTTGACTCTCTCACTATTAACTAGATCCACTTGACGTCCATTGCACCGGTTGTCCAAGGGATGGGGGGGGGGGGGGGGTCCCCTCCAAGGTTTCTCAGTGTATTCCATTCGGTTGAGTTTTTTTCAAGCCCTGATGTGGGATCTGAGCCGAGGATGTCGTTGTGGCTTGTGCAGCGTGCAGCCCTTTGAGACACTTGTGATTAAGGGCTTTAAAAATAAACTTTGATTGATTGATCATTGAGATTTGAGTACCCATACAATGTAAAAATATAGTTTAATGTTGGGGCGGTTTAGCTCAGTTGGTAGAGTGTCCGTGCCAGCAACTTGAGGGTTGCAGGTTCGATTCCCGCTTCCGCCATCCTAGACACTGCCGTTGTGTCCTTGGGCAAGACACTTTACCCACCTGCTCCCAGTGCCACCCACACTGGTTTGAATGTAACTTAGATATTGGGTTTCACTATGTAAAGCGCTTTGAGCCACTAGAGAAAAAGCGCTATATAAATATAATTCACTTCACTTCACAATTCACACAATTACTTAGGTTTTCCGAGTTTTATTGAGAGAAAGGAAAGTGTTTATACATGGGTGTCAAAGCTGTGTGGAGGGCTTATAAAGACGTAAATGCCTGTAATATTTATAAAAGTCATAAAGTAAAAAGTTAAAGTCCCAACGATAGTCACACACACACTACGTGTGATGAAATTACCCTTTGCATTTGACCCATCCCTTTGTTCCAGCCCGTGGGAAGTGAAGAGAGCAGTGAGCAGCAGTGGTGGCCGCGCTTGGGAATAATTTTGGTGTTTTAACCTCCAATTCCAACCCTTGGAATGGAGGCAATGGGTCCCATGTTTATTGTCTATGAAATGACTCAACCGGGGGTTTGAACTCACAACCTTCCAGTCTCAGGGCCGCTGAGCAGGTTAAATACCAAGCATCCTTACTTCATGGATCTCACCTACCGCAGGGAGGCTCTTGCTCTCTTGTGAGCATTGTTCTACTTAAAAACTTATATTACACTGTTTTATGCAATTTCTCTGGCTTTGTGGATTGTTGCCACAAATGTATTAGTTATTCCTTATGTTGTCTTATGTCAAGTTGCTCTTAAAATCTGTATCATGCAAGGCGGCAGCTGTCATAAATTACTGGCAAGAGGAGCAATCATATCAATTAAATGACATGTGGAACTTAGATGGGTAGGTAAACATTTTTCGAAATCATATGGATTGTTGGTTATATCATGGTTATCATTCAGAACCTGAGAGGAGCGATTACGTGAGTCATTTTATGGCAAGGCTACGTTATGCGTATGCATGTGGTTGTGCCCTACTTGTTTCAGTTTTGCCAAAGGAAAGTGCACTTACACAAGCCAAACCTACCGTACATTTTTTCTGGCATGGTATACATTCGGCCCTGTGCGAATTCGTCCTCAGTCTCTTCACTTACTGTAAAGTTGCAGCACCCATTTGAAAGTAAAATATATTCATTTTTATGTGACAGTGACTGCCAAGGGGACTGAAGGATTTGAGGCTTCGGAGTCTAAATGGGTGGGGATGGCAGATGGCGAGAGAATAGCTGTTGTGGCAGGGCGAGATACTGGTACCAGGGCCAGGACTGCCAGGATGCATCCTATCCACAAGCGTGAAGTGAAGTGAATTATATTTATATAGCGCTTTTTCTCTAGTGACTCAAAGCGCTTTACATAGTGAAACACAATATCTAAGTTACATTTAAACCAGTGTGGGGAGCATTGGGAGCAGGTGGGTAAAGTGTCTTGCCTAAGGACACAACGGCAGTGACTAGGATGGCGGAAGCGGGAATCGAACCTGGAACCCTAAAGTTGCTGGCACGGGTACTCTACCAACTGAGCTATGCCTCCCTGAGCAATTGGCAAAATGGACTAAATATTTAGACAGTTGTTACTTATCAGAAACTTTGCATATGAACATACCGTGTTTGACATGAACTCTCCCAAGATTATAACTAAGTTAATTGCTCAGTATTTACTCTGAGCAGACATGTACTATGCCGTCTGGAAACATACGTCAACCTCCGGCACTTTTTGATTGATTGATTGAAACTTTTATTTGTAGAGTGCACAGTACAGTACATATTCCGTACAATTGACCACTAAATGGTAACACCTGAATAAGTTTGTCAACTTGTTTAAGTCGGGGTCCATCAATTCATGGTACTCCGAATATGGATGCAATTCGAATAGGGGACAGCATGTTGGTAAGGGGATGTGTCCCAACTTGAAGGTTGCGGGTTTGATCTTCGGTCCCTCTGTGAGCGTGTTGAACTATGCATGAGAAAGATACTGAACCCTCAATTGCTCCTCTGCGTCAACAGTAGGTACATGTGGTTTTAGTGTCAGAACGCTTTGTAAAGCTCACCATTTATAGATTTTGACTGCACACTTATAGTGTGAGTATTAATCGATGATCATCACGATTATTATGCAATGATGATTTGTAATATATATATATATATATATATATATACATATATATATATATATATATATATAAAAATCAGGCAACACGGTGTAACAGGGGTTAGGGAAGTCTGCCTCACAATACGAAGGTCCTGGATTCGATCCTGCGCTCAGGATCTTTCTGTGTGGAGTTTGCATGTTCTCCCCGTGACTGCATGGGTTCCCTCCGGGTACTCCGGCTTCTTCCCACCTCCAAAGACATGCACCTGGGGATAGGTTGATTGGCAACACTAAAATTGGTCCTAGTGTGTTAATGTGAGTTTGAATGTTGTCTGTCTCTCTGTGTTGGCCCTGCGATGAGGTAGTGACTTGTCCAGGGTGTACCCCGCCTTCCGCCCGAATGCAGAAAGGGATAAGCGGTAGAAATGGATGGATGGATGGATATATAAAATCACAGATATTCTCTAGACTTGGATTTGTTTTCATTACTGTCAACACTGACAGTAATGAAATAACATTATAATAATAGTACGACATAATACTAGTAAGTCAAATTTCTTGTGTGCTGATTCTGATTCAGAATATTAACAAAGTATTAATAATAAATAAAATGATTAATAATAGTATTATTAATGTGAGACTGACACCCAAGTGTGAGTGCCATCAACTGTCATTTATTCATTATTTATGGGGTGTAAATATTAACTGGATTACACATAATTAGATCCCATGGTATAGTGCTGTTATTCTATGAGCTCCTGATCTTATGTTAGTGTTTATCACTAGCTATATTTACTGATCATGCCTTTTAGTTTATTCTACACAGACAGAAAGGAGCAACTGAATGGTCACTGAATTAAATACACCCTGACAGGAGTACCTGTTGCTGTTTGTTTACACTGAACTGACTCAACACTAAGATACTGTATGATGTAGATCAGGGGGGTCAAACTGATTTTCATTGAAGGCCACGCTGCAGCTGTGGCTGACATCAGAGGGCCGCTTGTAACCGTGAATAATTTATGGATATAAATGCCCGCCTTCCACCCGATTTTAGCTGAGATAGGCTCCAGCGCCCCCCGCGATCCCGAATGGAATAAGCGGTAGAAAATGGATGGCTGGATGGATGGATGTATGACGATTCACTTCAAGTTATTATCATACAATTGCCTATGCATTTGATTATATATACATCTTTAGATTTTGCAGTAAAAAAAAATAGTAGCTCAGTGGATACAATTTTCCTGTAAAATTTATGGTGGTTTTCATCAGCATATTACTTAAGGGTACTATAGTTTTTCTACGACAAAATCCTAGCAACTGAGCCGCCTGTTTTTTACTGTATATTCTACAGTATTGTTTTTTTACAATGTGCAGTTGGATGAAAAACTTGCTTTAAAATCATAAGTCAAGCACATTTGTCAGTTTTATTTGAACAAAAAAGGTTTGAATTGTATGATAGTCTTGTAAGTGTCACATAATTAAGTTAAAGTTAAAGTACCATTGATAGTCACACACACACAAACACATGAGGTGTGGTGAAATTACCCTCTGCATTTGACCCACCTCCTTGTTCCAACCTGGGAGGTGAGGGGAGTAGTGAGCAGCAGTGGTGGCAGCGCATGTGAAACATTTTTGGTGATTTTTAGTGAAATTGGAAAGAACTAATACATTTTGTAAAGTACTTCATTAACTCATATTATTTCAAAACTTTTGCGGGCCACAATAAGTAATGTGGCGGGCCTTGAGTTTGACACTTTTGATATAGATTAACTCTAGTCTTCCTACCAACTCAATTCATAATCTAATAACTTGCCTCTAATAACATAATTTATTTTATTTTGTTTTACCTTTACTTTGGCGTGTAAAGCCGGGTGGTGATCCTGCAAATGCTGCACCATATTGGATGTATTAGACCCTTTAGCAGCAACTTTCGTTTGGAAGGTTTTGCAAATGGGTAAACCATCATGTCCTAAGACAAATTTGTAAGTACCCAAAATATTCCCCCACTGACCACAGCTTTTTTGGGGTTGAAACAGTTCTCTTCTAGTGTCTATCAACAGGTACATTAACAGTTGTGGTAAAAAGTTTACAAACATTTGTGAAGAACATAATGAATGTCATTGCTGTTTTGAGTTTCCAAAAATTTCTACAACTCTTATTTTTTTTTTTGTGATAGAGGGATTGGAGCACATACTTTGGTCACAAAAAACATTCATGAAGTTTGGTTCTTTTATGAAATGATTCTGGGTATAGTGAAAATGTGACCAAATCTGCTGGGTCAAAATTATACATACAGCAATGTTAATATTTGGTTACATGTCCTTTGGCAAGTTTCACTGCAATAAGGCGCTTTTGGTAGCCATCCATAAGCTCTGGCAAGCTTCTGGTTGAGTTGTCGACAACTCCTCTTAAAAAAATTGGTGCAGTTCAGCTAAATTTGTTGGTTTTCTGACATGGACTTGTTTCTTCAGTATTGTTCACACGTTTAAGTCAGGACTTTGGGAAGGCCATTTTAAAACCTTAATTCTAGCCTGATTTAGCCATTCCTTTACCACTTTTGACGTGTTTTTGGCGTCATTGTTCTGTTGGAACACCAAACTACGCCAAAGACCCAACCTCCAGGCTGATGATTTTAGGTTATCCTGAAGAATGTGGAGGTAATCCTTCTTTTTCATTGTCCCATTTTCTCTCTGTAAAGCAAAAGTTTCATTGACAGCAAAACAGGCCCAGATCTTAATACTACCACCACCATGCTTGGCGGTAGGTGTGCTGTTCCTGGGATTAAAGGCCTCACCTTTTCTCTTCCAAACATATTGCTGGGTATAGTGGCCAAACGGAAAAATTTTTGTTTCATCTGACATCACATGGACAATGATAAGACCTTCTGTAGGAAAGTTCTGTGGTCAGTGGCAGATTTGGTCACATTTTCAGTGACCCATAATACATTCATAAAAGAACCAAACTTCATGAATGTTTTTTGTGACCAATAAGTATGTGCTCCAATCACTCTATCACAAAAAAATAAGAGTTGTAGAAATGATTGGAAACTCAAGACAGCCATGGCATTATGTTCTTTACAAGTGTATGTAAACTTTTGACCACAACTGTAAGTGTTTGCACCACTGATGTAACCTTGAGGTCATGCCAAAAATAACGTACCAGCATAACGTCCACCTGAGGAGGACTGAAATACAAGGTGTAGTGAAGCCTTTGTGATTAAGTAACCAATACCTTTTTAATCACGATTAATAGTAAAACTGGTTGATCATTGCATGCCTATACCTAAGAGTAGAGATAGAATTTGACAACAAAAGGACTATCTCAGTCGTAGTAGAAAATCGTCAGACTCACCATCAGCCAAGTATGCGGGCTCCAGGGCAACTGAATGGGCCTAGAGAGAAACACAACAGATAAAAAGAATAAAGCTAAACTTTGGTAGGACTGCTTTAAAATCAGACAATAAAATCACAGGTGTCAAACCCAAGGCCCGGGGGCCAAATCTGGCCCGTGAAGCCTGAAAATATAAATTGCTTAGAATGTTCTTACAGAAATATTTTTATCTTTACTTTTTGACAATAAAAATCATGCATTGCATGCAATTGCATATAATTTAAAAATCAATATTATCAAGATTAAAATATTATATTATCATGTACTCCAGAAATATTTTTTGTTAAAATAAAGATAAATATTGTACTTAAATATTTGCTTGACTTATGATTTCAAAACAAATTGTAGACTGTGAAATTGACAATAGATTTTACCGTAAAATCAACTTTGGTACTGTTTTTTTTCCATATACAGTAAGATACTAAAACACTACAAAAAAAACACCCAAAAAATATTAAAACAACAATTTACAGTAAAAAAAAACAAAACTGGCAGCTATGTTGCTTCAATTTTATCGCTAGAAACAGTGGTATTGTTTTTCCATTTCATATATTCAATATTTTTGTATGCTGTAAAAATGTTTTTAACAAAACACTGCTTTTACTGTAAAATTTTGGTGACTAACCTGACAGTTTTTGAAGTAGAATTTAAATATTTTTTTGCAGCTTATGTAAAAAAATATATTGTTAATGTATCATATACATACACATGTATATTCATATATTACTCATTGTTAAATGCGGCCCTCTTAGAGCAACCATAACTGTGACGTGGCCCTCAATGAAAACGAGTTTGACACCTCTGACTTAGATGATAATGATGGAGAGAAGAGTGGTTCAAAAAAGATGACTCGTATCAATGTGGAAAGTTGTATACTGATTATGCGTTCCCAGTCACTTTTTTTTTTTAAGTAAATACATCGGGGTAAATAAGCATTTACTATTTGTAACTTCAACCCCCTTACATAGATATAAATAGTGCAAAATTGAGCATGACGCCTGGTATGAGACTGTTAGTGAGACCAGCTAGGGTTTAGTACCTTTCAAATTTGAACCGATACAATAAAAATGATCATACCGAGGAATTGATACCAGTACTCAACGGTAGTTTTTTTTCTGTACTTTTGAGTGCCTTCTGCTTTTATGGCAGAAAAAGCCTTGAAGGCGCTGGAATATGTATTGGGAGTATAATGTACTTCCTTTTTACCTTATCAGTTTAGAACAATAAGGTTGTATTTCTTTCTGGGCATGTGGGGGCTGTTTTCATACTGAATAAGCTGACTCTTTCCGTTTGATTTTCCGACCGCTTCTAGATGCCGCTATTAAAACATTGTAAGGCTGGTCTCCTAAAGCTTTAGTAAAACTTGGTAATGTCTTGATGGTCCTTACTCAACATATGTCATCCGAAAGAACTTCGTCACGTTTACAGTGTCTTTTATTCCCTGAGAGGAAGACTGGTCAAAGGAAGGAAATGTTTTGTCCTTGACAAGTTCAACATTTTTTTATTTTCAGTACAAATCGGTTTAAGAGCAAACACACTGTACAGGGTGACGGAACAGGAACACTGATGGTCGCCACATACGGAGGATGAGTAAAAAAAAGTGGATCCCATGGTGTTGAAGCTGCGGCCCTTTTGGCGCTGCTCCAGCCAGTCGCCCCTAAAGTGTTAACCGGTGGCAAAGGTGTTGGGCGGGTGTGAGGATATGTGTGCATATATGCAATCCGTTAAATATTCCATTAGTCCATTAAACATATTAAACATGTATTTACAGTATATACTCTAGATTTTAGATTGATATTGTTGAGACCAGTGTCTGTCCCCCTCTCCTACCAGAATATAATTTCTGGAGAGATACCAGTCTAATGGAGGCACATGTTGTGACATGGGGTGGACCATTGTTTTATGCGCAGCTAGGGACGTCTCTGCGCTGCCAACTTGCCTGCATGGAAAAAGACCTCTATAACCCTCTTTTGGCTTCCCAAAGGACTGGACTCACATTATCTATTATGTAACAATTCAATAATTGTACCCACTTGGCATCCATTGCATGCAGTCAGCCTAGAGGGGGCTGATCCAAAGGTTTCTTCTTTGTTCTTCTTTTGAATTTTAGTCTTGCCCGTATGAGGGTTCAGAAAAGATCAGATGTCGTGGTCTGCGAGGCCCCTTTGAGACACTTGTGATTAAGGACTTAAAAAAAAATCTGAGTGATTGATTGATATTTTATAGGCTATGGAGCACTCCCTGTACAGTTGGCAGTTTTGCAGAGCATTGAAACTGTAAGGATGTTGTCTCACTGTATGTATTTAAAGCCAACAAAACAGAAGATAGGGGTCTCTTTTTCCAAGTTGATTTGTCATCATTGTCAGAAAGTGGTATCTGCCGTTGAATTGAATGTGCCAGTATAGTCTTTTGTTGAGCCCTACAAAGTGTTTATAGTGTAAGTATTGTACCTATTACACACAAGCGGTTTAATTGCAAAATGTATTTTAGTTGTAGCTGTACTACATTTGAAAGCGTTGACATCGCTATGTAAAATTGCTAATGCTAATCAGTTCTAGATGGTATGTGTAATGGAAACTAGCATCATCTGGAACCTTACTTTTGAGTGTTTTTAATCAGGCATGCTTGCTTTTTTTGTTGACATACTGGAGGCACAAGTACAACTGAATCAGCCGAGAGTGCGTGTTTGCCCGCCAGTTGGAGTCGTCAACTGAATGAGACTTTACATTAGAGATGGGCGATATGGGAAAAAAAATCTAATCGCAATATTTTTGATCTATCTATAGATATCGATATGTATCATGACATAAATAAAATCACTATTTTGTCCTGTTTAAATGTTATAAAGCTAAAAAGTGAGATCCGGAAATAAGTTATTTTTGATTGAAATGTGTGTTTGTTTTTTTTTAGGTTTGGAACATGACATATCTACTAAGCACTATGTACAGTATCTTATTGTGTAATATTTACACACAATACCAATATTATTAAAACAAATATCATTTAGCTGTCTATTAGTATGTTATTATTGTTAAAGCGTTTGTAAATTCCATGCACACGGATGCAAGACTGGAGCGTCAATCATGGCTGCCTGGTGTTACTTTATAGGCTTTCTTAAATTTCTGTAATTATATATTTGTTGTATATAGTCTCTATCACAGATTTTTTTTAAGCAAAAGGGACACGCATGGATGGATGGATTTTTTATAAATTTTTGGCCTAAATTAAGCATTTTTCAAGCCTGAAAATGGGCAAATGGACAAAAAAATGGTGTGACATGAAATAGTAAACAGAACTGTTGGCATGCCCTTCACCAAACATGGACTCACTTATGGACTGCAAAATATTCCCATTAGGAAACAATTACAGCAGGATTTAAAACACATTTTCCTTTAGCAGTACAACAAAGCTACTACTGTGCAATACATCAATAAATTTCCTCTTGGTTGACGGCATTTAGAAAAGAAGTAGTCTGCCTAATGCCATATTCATTCATCAGTTTTTTTTTTTACCACTTATCTTGTCAGGATCCTGTCAGGAGTTTTTTGACTCGTGTATTTTTGTTGCTTTGGTAATGGTCCAAAAATCAAAGTAGTGTGGTTTTCATTTAACATGAATGGGATGTTTTTAACGTTATATTTAAAGGCCTACTGAAACCCACCACGCAGTCTAATAGTTTATACATCAATGATTTAATATTAACATTGCAACACATGCCAATACGGCTTTTTTAGTTTACTAAATTACAATTTTAAATTTCCCGGGAGTTTCGTCTTAGAAACGTCGTGTAATGCTGACGTGTACGCGTGACGTCACAGGGTTTTAGGAAGTGTGAGCGCTGCGCACACACACAGGTAAAAGTCGTCTGCTTTAACGGCATAATTACACAGTATTTTGGACATCTGTGTTGCTGAATCTTTTGCAATCTGTTCAATTAATATTGGTGAAGTCACAGTAGAAAGATGGAGTTGGGAAGCTTTAGCCTTTAGCCACACAAACACACGGTGTTTCCTTGTTTAAAATTCCCGGAGATGAAAATTTACTATGGATCAGAGCGCAGTCAAGCAGACATGGATCCAGACCAAATGTCAACCAGCAGGTTTCGGTGAGAAAATTGTGGTTGAAAAGTCAGTTCTTACCGGATAAAAGCTGAGCTTGTGCCGTCCACAGCTGCCGTCGACTCGCCTGATACACTGCGTGTCAACACCCGGCCGTGGACACACCCTTCCGACTATCAGGTACTATTTAACTCACTAAAACACTAGCAACACAATAGAAAGATAAGAGAGTTCCCAGAATTATCCTAGTAAATGTCTTTAAAAACATCGGAATACATCCCAATGCTATCGCTTTTTTTTTTTTAACTCGTTTTTTTTTTTTTTTTCTAGTCCGTTGCTATCAATATCCTCAAACACAAATCTTTCATCCTCGCTCAAACTAATGGGGAAATTGGCGTTTCCTCGTTCCGAATAACTGTTTTTGTTGGAGACTCCCATTAAAATCAATGTGAATATATGAGGAGCCATCAACATGTGACGTCATCGTCTGCGACTTCCGGTAAAGGCGAGGCTTTTTCAGGAAGTACCAAAATGGGCAAACTTTATCGTCGATTTTCTCAACTAAATCCTTTCAGCAAAATTATGGCAATATCGCGAAATCATCAAGTATGACACATAGAATGGACCTGCTATTCCCGTTTAAATAAGAAAATCTCATTTCAGTAGGCCTTTAAAGTACCACTGATAGTCACACACACACTAGGTGTGGTGAAATTACTCTCTGCGTTTGACTCATGCCCATGTTCCACCCCCTGGGAGTTGAGGGGAGCAGTGAGCAGCAGTGGCCATGCTCGGGAATCATTTTGGTGATGCAACCCCCAATTCCAACCTTTGATGCAGGGAGGTAATGGGTCTCATTTTTATAGACTTTGGTATGACTCGACCAGGGTTTGAACTCACAACCTACCAATCTAAGGGCGGACACAAAGCCACTGAGCAGGTCGATTTTATATTTAAAATTCAAAGTTTCAATAATAATAAATACCCCAATTTACTCCAGCATAGTGATGAATTTACCGTTTTTTATTGACCAGTAAAGTCATAAATGTAATTATGAACTCATACTTTTTAATTGGTCTCTTTTTCGTGAGTGGGTATGGTCTTGTATGAATACCTTTCAAACAAAGCAACGTTAGCAACATTCTATCAGGGATCTTACCATTTCCCAGGCAGTGGGGTCGTGTTTGAAGAGCGAGTGCGTAAGCTCCACCGACACTCTTTTCCTGTAATCTGAGCTCTTGTCCTCTGAAATTCGAAACAGCACTGCTGCAGCGTAGGTAGCTGTGGAGAGACATTAAAGATGACATTTTGCCCAAACGGAAAGACGATTGTTTTATGTTTAATACTTTTCGAACAATTATTGACTTGTAAGAATCGCCAACAATTTCTAGAATACACTCAGCCTTTTGTGTTATTTTCTGCAAAGGTTTTCTACAGGTAAAAGTCCCCCAAAAATAGACAAAGTAGTGATTTTAAGTTTGTTTTTTTAACGGAATTCAGTACATTTTATGAAGCCTACTTTTATCTCCAGAATGTGGGCAGGTCTGCATCAACCTGCTTATGTCAACAACAGAAGACTGGAGGAAATTTCATATTGCAGAGTATGTGTTTCATCCGGAAATATGTTAAAAAAAAAACACAAAACCAGTGAAGTTGGCACATTGTGTAATTTGTAAATAAAAACAGAATACAATGATTTACAAATCATTTTCAACCTCTATTCAATTGAATAGACTACAAAGATAAGATATTTAATGTTCGAACTGAGAAACAATTATTTTTTCGCAAATAATTAACTTAGAATTTAATGGCAGCAACACATTGCAAAGAAGTTGGCACAGGGGCATTTTTACCACTGTGTTACATTGCCTTTCCTTTTAACAACACTCAGTGAATGTTTAGGAACTAATCAAAAGTACACTTAAGGTGCAACTGTAAGGTTGTGTTACTAAAGATACCAAACAGTTTAGCACCAAGATACCAAACAGTTTAGCACCATTTTATCTTGCCAATTGTATTGCGCCGTCTCCATATGTTCTGTCCTGAAATCTGTGTTCCAAAAACGTTGTCTTATTAGTTACTTCCAAAGCCTTAAACAAGTATGCAGGTTACAGAGTGTTTTCCACTCGGGCTCCTCTACTATGCAATGCATTCAACTCTCACCTTAAAAATGACTTATACATTCTAGCTTTTAATTTAGATAGACCATATGCCGCTATTTTGCTCTCTCCCCAATCTCCTGCCGGGAGAGAACCAGGTGGCCGCAGATAATTCTGGATGAGGTGCGAACTGACCCAAGTTGTGACCCTGAGGTGGATCGCTCTTCCATGCACAGCTGTGGGATGGCTGAGCATGGAAGAATATCTTCCTCCCACACACACAACTCCACACCATGACTATCTGCTGGAATCTGGGTGGACTGGACTGTCCCATTATCATGAATGTAACAATTTACTAATTGTACCCACTTGACATTTATTGCAGCTGATCACCTTGGAAATGGTTCCCGACATCTACAGTCCCTTCTCAAGGATTCTTCTTTTCTGGGGTGGAGTGCCCCAGGCCCCTTCGACACTAATCCGGCTAAAGTTATTCAGGGTAAATCCCATCTAACCTTATCCTTGTCCACACACACACAATGGTTGTTCAAGACCCTCTCCGTCCGCCAGCGCAACACGACTTAATACGAATGCGCGGAAAATGCACAGTGTTACTTTGTGTGCAAGTTCTTAAATTAAATTGAACTTATTTGAACAATATCCAGTGTTGTGGTATTTCAATTAACTGGAATCCAGTGTGCTGTGGGGTCCTATTGTAGTGAATCACAAATTAATCATAAATTAATCAAATCTTTAATGGACATGCGAAAGTGAACAATGTGACACAGAACATTTTACATCAATCAATCTAGGGATCTAGATATCTGCTCAGGACTTGATAGGTCTAGATATCTGCTCAGGACTTGATAGGTCTAGATATCTGCTCAGGACTTGATAGGTCTAGATATCTGCTCAGAGTTAAATCAGCGAACATACATGAACAGAGAAGTTTAGCCTTTTACAGTAAACATAAAGTAAGGTAAACTAAATTTTACAGATCACCTCCAAAATTGAATCACTTGCTCGTTATCCTATTCTTTATATTTTTATATATTTCTATGTTTTATAAAAATCCGCCCATATTTTTTTTCGTTATGTTGCTAACTAAATAATTAACTGACTGACAAAGAAAAAACCTGAATGATTGCATAACCTATTGGTAGAGGTAATAATTCAACAATGAACACTTATTTTGAAAATAAATTCAGATATTTCATCCACATTTGGCGCTTTTACGGTAAATTCCTTTTAACACGATGGGCAATTCGATATAAAAAAAATAATCCAGAAAAAAACATGAAATAATATTCGTGAATGAATGTGTTTTTGTTTGAGGGAAAATAAGTATGTCTACTTCTACCGGTTACCATAAATTCCGTACTAATAGCCGCTACTTTTTTCTTTAACTTTGAGCCCTGCGGTTTATAAAAAGGTGCAGCTAATTTATGGATTTTTCTTCGCAGAGCCATAAAAGTTTTCAGAAAGAAAAAACAATCAAAAACACTGAGGTGTTTTCCTGTTTGTGCTACAGCGCTATCTTTTGGACGAGTTTGTTCACTGCAGGTGATGCGGTTTCCTTCCACTAGTGCTTTTTTTTTTTCAGTCCCGTTAAGTCTTCTAGCCGTCGATAGCTTTTCTACTCGTATTGGTTCTTCTTTCAGCACTCCAAGCAATGTATGTAACTATTACAATATAACTAAAACTGTTAATACTTACTAAGCCGTCCCGTGTGAGGTCTGTGGAAGTGTTTTCATGCATATTTGTACACCATACTGCAATCGCTAATATGCTAACACGTTTACAAATGTCTGTTAGTATTATTAACTTACAATGCCATTATTTTTGTATTGTTTCAGTTTCACCAATTCCTCAGTGAATTCACCAAAACATCACGGTGGAGTTATTGAGTCTGTTGAAATGCTAGCTTCTGCAGCTAGTGGGTCCATGACGATGACTTCTGTTTGGTTTGATCAGCCATTTTGCTGCCGTGTTACAGACACCATGTGGAAACAATTAAGGTACGTAAATAAACATTTATAAAATATTTCTGTGTAAATAACTCATTTTGCAACGTATATATTTGCGGCTTAAAGTTTGGTGCAAATATGTGGAAAAAAATAATTTTCCCCTAAAATTTATTGAGTGCGGCTAATACACCGGTGCGCTTTATAGTCAATTCGCAGTTTATAATACAGTAGCCACATGTTCAACTTGCTGTGTTTGTAAGCAAACAAATGCTGATACAGCCAAAGCAACAAATGAGAGGCTCTAAAAGGAGCAAATTAAAATTTTTGATTAGCCAAGACAGTCTAGGGCAGGGGTCACCAACGCGGTGCCCGCAGGCACCAGGTAGCCTTTAAGGACCAGATGAGTAGCCCGTTGGCCTGTTCTAAAAATAGCAGCACTTACCAGTGAGTTGCATATATATATTTTTTTACTAGCAAGCTGGTCTCGCTTTGCTCGACATTTTTAATTCTAAAAGAGACAAAACTCAAATAGAATTTGAAAATCCAAGAAAATATTTTAAAGACTTGGTCTTCACTTGTTTAAATAAATTCATTTATTTTTTTTACTTTGCTTCTTATAACTTTCAGAAAGAACATTTTAGAGAAAAAAATACAGCCTTAAAAAGGATTTTTAAACACATTTACCTTTTAAATTCCTTCCTCTTCTTTCCTGACAATTTAAATCAATGTTCAAGTAAATTTATTTTTTTTATTGTAAAGAATAATAAATAAGTTTTAATTTAATTCTTCATTTCGGCTTCTGTTTTTCGACGAAGAATATTTGTGAAATATTTCTTCAACATTTTTATGATTAAAATTCAAAAAAAATATTCGGGCAAATTTAGAAAATCTTTAGAATAATATTTAAATCTTATTTCAAAGTCTTTTGAATTTATTTAAAAAATTGTTCTGGAAAATGTTGAAGAAATAATGATTTGTCTTTGTTAGAAATAAAATTGGTCCAATTTGTTATATATTCTAACAAAAATGCATATTGGATTTTAACCTATATAAACATGTCATAAATATTCTAAAATTCATCTTAATCAGGAAAAATTACTAATGATGTTCCATAAATTATTTTTTTAATTTTTTCAAAAAGATTCGAATTATCTAGTTTTTCTTTTCTTTTTTACTGTTGAATTTTGAATTTTAAAGACTCAAAATTGAAGATAAACTATGTTTCACCCTTTTATTTTAATTTTTTTTCCTGTTTTCTCCTCTTTTAAACCGTTTAATTATGTGTTTTTTTTAACATTTACTCTCTACAAAAAACCTTACGTAAAACGAAAAAAAATGTACGACGGAATGACAGACAGGAATACTATTTTCATATAAATATATATATATATATATATATATATAAAAGGTAAATTGGCTATTTCTGGCAATTTATTTAAGTGTGTATCAAACTGGTAGCCCTTCGCATTAATCAGTACCCAAGAAGTAGCTCTTGGTTTCAAAAAGGTTGGTGACCCCTGGTCTAGGGACTTTAATCCCATTGAAAATCTGTGGAGGCAGCAGACACTTTGAGTTGCCCATTTACAGGATTTGGAGAGTTAAAAGGAGTGGACTGAGATGTGTGCAACCCCGTTGACCAACTCCAAGACACATCCGACCTGATTGCAACATGTTGCTTATTTAAAACAAATAAAAATTGATACTATTTTTGTATAAACCTCCAAAGTTTCTCATTACGCCCATTGGGACAAAGATGTCGTTGTGGCTTGTGCAGCCCTTTGAAACATTTATGATTAAGGGTTGTATAGATAAACTCTAATTATTTAATAATTTGAATCCGTATTTGTTTGTTGATGTTTAGTCTGTCATTCTTAAAATAAACCTAAAATAAGTGCATGTGTTTGTAAAAGTAAACATACTAAATCAGCATGCAATTGAATAACTATTTCCTCTTCTGTATGTATTATATGAAGGCTAAAGTTGATATACAATAGTTATTATGGTCGTAACGGTATTCAATTTCAATAATGCCGTGACAGTAGTAAATGAAAACTTGGTGAGTGTCGTTTTCTGGCGCTATTGCTTTGGGAGGTCTGAAAATAAACTACATCTCCCAGAATTCTCTGTGCGGTAAGCGACAATGTTAAAGAGAGGGAGAGCCAGTAGTAAGTGAAGCGTGTATTCCACTTTGTAGTCAATAAGAGGACTTTGGCGAGTTTACTGACAGATATAAATAAGAACCTGACACTACTTTATATTAGAAATGGCAACAGTGGAGAATGAATGCCCCATAACAAGAAGATAGAGAAAAAGAAGCTTATCGACACCGGTGTCTCCACAGACTACAAAGGCGGAAGCGCGCAAATTTTCAGGACTTAAACAGATCCCAAATACAGATCACCAGGTACTAGAAGGTAAGAAAAGTTACTTTTGCATAATAATGCGAAAAAAGACATCAAATAATATGTTTACCTTACACACACACACCATAATAATACTCGTATGTTGAAGCACAGTACAATCCATCAAACGGTGCAGCTTCATAGCTTACCAAAGTCGTACTAAAACATTTTGATTGATTTTTGCGTGCCGTGTGTAATGTTCTATATTTTCGATGGAAGATTTAAAATGTATGTGTTGTTTACCTGAGTCCAAATGCAGTCTACATGTATCTCTTATGTGTGACTGTCATCTAACGGTCGTAACTTATCAGTTTACTATGTACCAAATAAAATAGCTTTGAGGTCTGTAAGCACAACCAAAATTATTCCATACATTAGGGGCACCGGGTTATAAGGCGCAATGTCGAGTTTTGAGAAAATGGAAGGATTTTAAGTGCGCCTTATGCGCCGAAAAATACATCAAACAAAATTTAATACATAAATAATCATATCTTTTTTTTTTAAAGGTTCATCCATCCATCCATTTTCTACCGCTTATTCCCTTTCGGGGTCGCGGGGGGCGCTGGCGCCTATCCCAGCTACAATTGGGCGGAAGGCGGGGTACACCCTGGACAAGTCGCCACCTCATCGCAGGGCCAACACAGATAGACAAACAACATTCACACTCACATTCACACACTAGGGCCAATTTAGTGTTGCCAATCAACCTATCCCCAGGTGCATGTCTTTGGAAGTGGGAGGAAGCCGGAGTACCCGGAGGGAACCCACGCATTCACGGGGAGAACATGCAAACTCCACACAGAAAGATCCCGAGCCTGGATTTGAACCCAGGACTGCAGGACCTTCGTATTGTGAGGCAGACGCACTAACCCCTCTGCCACCGTGAAGCTCTAAAGGTTCAAGATGTTCATCATAATTGTTCTTCATTTTACTTTGTGAACACTTGTAGATTGAACAGTCTCTTAAACTGAAATATTGATTTCCTTGTGTAATCTATTCTATCATTTAATTCCACACACGGCTATGCTGAAGGTCTTAATTGTTGTATGTTTGTAGTAATAAATAATTCAGCATTATGTTTGTGTTGAATTACAATATATATGTTTATCCTAAACATTTGTGCCACTTCATTTTGCATGTTATGGCAATTTGAAGACTTTTTTTTTTTTTTGTGAGAGACATATCACGGCCTCAACACAGTGATGATATTGTTTGATACCGTTACATCCCTAATAGTTATACATGGCAACCATCAAATGTTTTTCCTCTCTATAACAGATTTGCTATTTAAAGTAAGTGCAGACGATCCATTTTACAGTTTATCTTGTGGTGGAGTGCAACATGGCTGTTGGCCATCAGTCTTGCAAATTTTCCACATCCCACTTAAAATAATTTTTTATTTTTTTTTCCCCCCTTTATCACCAAAATAACATAGCCAAGTATCTAGGGAGAGTTGAACACGACAGGAAACAAGCGTTAAAGGCCAAAGTGTCTGATCTGATTTTGATTTTAGTAAACAAAATTATGCCTTTCTGAATTTAACAAGAGTCTGACAGCCTAATCAAACCTACAATTATTCCCCCTGATATCGTCAGTCACCACTGTTTTCTGTTATATATTGTTTGTGTTTTTGAATGTGAAACCGTGCAGCAGTTGAAGCCTCCAAATGTAAATGTCTGCAGGAAGGGTAAACGACTCAGACAGCGCTAAATCAGAACGTAAATAAACAGTCTAAAAGGTAAAACACAGGGAATGAACTCCCAAAGAAACAATCAATGTGGGAATTGATTAGGCCTTATTAGAAAACCTTTATTTAGAACAAATGCATTCTAAAATTAACCTAACCTAACCCTATATATGTATGTGTATGTGTGTGTATAGAGATATATAGAGATAGATATATATAATATGTGTGTATATATATATATGTGTATATATATATACAATATGTATGTATATAAACAATATGTATGTATATAAACAATATGTATGTATATATACAATATGTATGTATATATACAATATGTATGTATATATATATATGTATGTATGTATATATGTATGTACTGTGTATATATATATATATATATATATATATATATATATATATATATATATATATATATATACGTATGTATGTATATATATGTGTGTATATATATGTATGTATGTATATATATATATATATATATATATATATATATATATATATATATATATATATATGTATATACAGTGCGTGTGGAGAAATGGACTTACCGATTCCCTCGTTGTTGGAGTGCAGCAGCTCCATGAGTGGCGCCGACGCTCCCTCGGCATCAATGAGTTCTGCAGAATGTTTGTCCAGCGCCAACTCACACAGAACTCCGGCAGCAACTCGTTTGACATTCTCCACGTACGAGTAAAGCAACTGGGCACACAAGTGACATGTTAGAATGATTGTATTGGTAAGTTTAAGACTAAAAACGCCTCTCTGTGTTCATTGGTTTGTCTTTCAATTAGTCTGTCACATGACAAATATTGAAATAGATTCAATCAGAAAACCACAATTAACTGGGTCTTGATGTGTGCACATACTGTAAACATCAGCTCTAGAAAAGAATGAAGAAAATAAACTATATTGCCAAAAGTATTTGGCCACCTGCCTTGACTCACATTTGAACTTGAAGTGCCATCCCATTCCTAACCCCTAGGGTTCAATATGTCAGTCCATTATTTGAAGCTATTACAGCCTCAACTCTTCTGGGAAGGCTGTCCACAAGGTTGCGGAGTGTGTTTATAGGAATTTTCCGCCATTCTTCCAAAAGCGCATTGATAAGGTCACACACTGATGTTGGTCGAGAAAGCCTGGCTCTCAGTCGCCGTTCTAATTCATCCCAAAGGAGTTCTATTGGGTTGAGGTCAGGACTCTGTGCAGTCCAGTCAAGTTCATCCACACCACACTCTGTCATCCATGTCTTTAAGGACCTTGCTATTGCACTGCTGCACAGTCATGTTGGAAGAAGAAGGGGCCCGTTTCAAACTGTTCCCACAAGGTTGGGAGCATGGAATTGTCTAGAATGTTTTGGTATCCTGGAACATTCAAAGTTCCTTTCACTGGAACTAAGAAGCCAAGCCCAACTCCTGAATAACAAACCAACACCATAATTCCTCCTTCACCAAATTTCACACTCGGCACAATGCAGTCTGAAATATAGCGTTCCCCTGGCAATCTCCAAACCTAGACTCGTCCATCAGATTGCCAGATGGAAAAGCGTGATTCATCACTCCAGAGAAGGCGTCTCCACTGCTCTAGAGTTCAGTGGTGACGTGCTTTACACTACTGCATTCGATGCTTTGCATTGGACTTGGTGATGTATGCTTTAGATTCAGCTGCTCGGCAATGGAAACTCATTCTATGGAGCTCTCTGCGTACTGTACGTGGGCTAATTGGAAGGTCACATGAAGTTAGGAGCTCTGTAACAACTGACTGTGCAGAAAGTCCGCAAAGTCTTTGCACTATGCACTGACCTCTCTCTGTCAGTTTACGTGGCCTACCACTTGGTGGCTGAGTGGCTGTTGTTCCCAAACTCTTCCATTTTCTTATGATAAAGCCGACAGTTGACTTTGGAATATTTAGGAGCGAGGAAATTTCACGACTGGATTTGTTGCACAGGTGGCAGTTCCACGCTGGAAATCAGTGAGCGCGGCCCATTTTTTCACAAATGTTTGTAGAAACAGTCTCCATGCCTATGTGCTCAATTGTATACACCTGTGGCCGGGCCAAGTGATTAGGACACCTGATTCTGATCATTTGGATGGGTGGCAAAATACTTTGGGTAATAAAGTGTATGTCATTGCCTTGATAATGTTTCTTCACAATCTATATTTCAATATAACCAAAAATAAGTGCATTTGTGTCATACCTAATACTGGTGTTCAATAAATCAAAGATAACATGACATCATCGTCTCATACAGCAGGACGACGGACTTCCTTGCACTTGTATCATACACAGATTGTTGTTTTCTTATTGCAACTAGAATGAGAAAGTACCTGCACAAACAGTGGTATGGTCTGCATGCTGGCAATCTCCCCTCGGTTTATAGGATCTCTGGCCAGAATGTGAAGTGCACCTGTGCAGCCCTCCACAATTTCCTCCATGCGAACACCATCCTAGTCAAATATTAAGGAAAAAGGGGGAAGGCGTCAAACACGGGGATTAACAAGAAACCCAATTAAAAATGCAACAAATATGTTTGTGTTTGAATCTTTAGACCTGATATGTCTGTTGGGATGAGGAGGCGTGCCTTTGTGTGTCCTGGTGAGCTTTTAATAATAGGTTGACCAATCGCGGGATCGTCCCCGCATCCCTAAGGGGAGCTTGATTGGTTGGGCACAGTGCAAGGTTTCGGATGAGGCCAACAGTAGCCTGGAGAAGGGATGAAAGACAGGTTTAGTTTTGACCTTCAGTTCGGTTTACATGCAATGCAATCTTGATTCCACAGGCAAAATAATTTTAGAAATTGGACAATGGAAATTATGCAAAACAATGGCAGAAGAAAAAAAAACAACCAACCAAAATCAGGACACTGTAATGCAGGGTCCAGTGGTTCTAATTGTAGAGTATATATAACAGCTTTCACACTGCACTGTCAATAAATTCACTATTCTGCCCTCGCTAGTCGTTTCCAGCATGTGCAGCTGGACAGATAGTTAACAGCGTGAAGAAATGAACTCTCCTGAAGTTTTGTTGAGGATTCTTTCTTTCTTTCTTTAGTTTATTTCAAACATGAACACACTTACAGCATGATACTTCACACAATGTCATATAATTTCTCTTTACATCCTGTCCGAAAAAGGAGTAAAAAGAAGCGAAGCGTATTTAATCCTACCCTTTTTCCACTTCAAAGCATTTACAAATGCATACGTTCATTTACTGACTTCTGTTTTTTAGCACAATGACATCAGTGAATAATTAATATAACAGTTATTGTAATAGATAATTAAGTCAGTCATGATAAACATACTGAGATGAAGAACATGCTGTTTTTAATGCAGTTCCCAAATGAGCTAATATTAGCTAAAAAAAAAAATTAAAATACATTTCCAATTCGAAAGTTAAATATCTTGTCTTTGCAGTCTATTTAATTGAATATAGGTTGAAAAGGATTTGCAAATCATTGTATTCTGTTTTTATTTATCATTTACACAATGTGCCGACTTCACTGGTTTTGGGTTCTGTATTACTGATGTCAAATAAATATACAGAATGTGATGTTACATAGTGTAAATCCATGGTCACTGAGAAAAGCTTTCAATCTGCATAATTTTCTGATTAGTTGACTTCAGTTTGGAGGGTGGCGACAAGCCCTCTTCTCATTATTGAAAGTGAAATCCACTAGATTAGACATTTTCTGCAGATTGTCCAGCACTTGGGTATTCAATATATTGTTAGTGATTTATGAAACATGTATAAAAATGACGTGTATTTAATGGCTTAATACCATTTTTGCCACATACTGTATATATACATACATATATTATATATATACAAACCCCGTTTCCATATGAGTTGGGAAATTGTGTTAGATGTAAATATAAATTATAATACAATGATTCGCAAATCATTTTCAACCCCTAATCAATTGAATATGCTACAAAGACAACATATTTGATGTTCAAATTAATAACATTTTTTGTTGTTGCAAATAATCATTAACTTTAGAATTTCATGGCAGCAACACGTGACAGAAGTTGGGAAGGGCGGCAATAAATACTGATAAAGTTGATGGGATGCTCATCAAACACTTATTTGGAACATCCCACAAGTGTGCAGGCTAATTGGGAACAGGTGGGTGCCATGATTGGGTATAAAAACAGCTTTCCAAAAAATGCTCAGTCTTTCACAAGAAAGGATGGGGCGAGGTACACCCAGGGGCGTCACTAGACCTAATACTGTACTGGGGCACACCCGGGGCACAAATAATTCATGTGAGCGTGCAAAGCGCGCAATCAAAAACATTTTTAGCACTTATTTATCATAAAAAATACATAAATAGTGCTTTAAACTGTGGAATCATATCAGATTATGTTGTATGGATCTTTGATTAACCACCTGAAATTAACTAATGCATTTGACCTACTTGTGCACTTTTTTACTCCAGACTTCTAAACTGCTACTGGTAAAAGCAAAAAGGAAGAGCAATGAATCTTTTTGAAATATATATTGCAGTAATCATCTGCAAATTTAACATCTACAAAAGTAAAACAAAAAATAAAGCACCCCTACATCTCTGGGTTCTTTAATATTATTTAATTTCCATTTATGGCAATGTGGCTAATCCTATTTCAGATACACAAAACTATAAAATATACACAAAACAATAAAGCCACAATAGTAGAATAAATGAACAACTGTTGTGTGTCTGTTCAGGGAATCATTTTCTGAGAAGTAAACTGTAACGCTGCGATGAGGTGGCGACTTGTCCAGGGTGTACCCCGCCTTCCGCCCGATTGTAGCTGAGATAGGCGCCAGCGCCCCCCGCGACCCCAAAAGGGAATAAGCGGTAGAAAATGGATGGATGGATAAACTGTAACGTCTCGTTTTCATTTTTGCAAAGTGGTCAATCAGTCTGGACAGACATGGAAATATTACAGTAACTGTTATACAGTTGACCAGTGGTTCCCAACTGCTGGGTCGTGACATAAAAGTGGATTGTGTGTCATTTTAGGTGAGTCGCAGTCAGATGTGTGCATGAAAAAAAAAAAGTTTAGGGAGAAAAAAATCAAATTGTGGCAACAAAACCATATATTTTTAGCCTTTTTTCTAGTGACTATTAGTGAGCATTTTAGCAAAAGGCAAACTGACTAACAAGTTGGAGGAGGACTCAGGACAGACATGGAAATATATTTTTTAAAAATCTAAATGGGGCAACAAAACCCGATATTTTCAGCCATCTTTCTGAAAACATATACAGAAATGTTACTATTTTTAGTGGAAATAAAACCAGATGCTTTAGCTGTAGCCATTTTTCTGGTGACAAAACAAGATTATTTTAGTCAAAGTCACACCGATTAACAAGACAAGTCTACTGTGCTATTTTTCTGTGAAATACACTTGAATGATTTAAAAATTGGCCCACGACTTGATGATATGGAAAAATGTTTTTCTTTCTGAAGATAAACCATTTGAGAAGCACACAACTCACACATGCTTACTCCAAATCATTATTGATGCAGAACCAGCAGACAATAACCAACATTATGTTTCATGTTCATTGGAAATTCCCCCGACAGCTCGTACAGCAAATGAATATGTTTGTCTTGATACAAGGAAGAACGTTAGCTAACTTAGCATCAACTTAAAACAATGATGTTGCCTAGCTAGCTAGCACTTCACTTACATCTCTCATTCCTCGCTTCTTCTCTGCTGCTGGCAAACAACTTTCTTAAATCTATCTAGGAGTTACAGTTTGAGTCAAATCAAAATCAAATTATTTTAATTAACAAATTGTTGTTGGCTAACGTCACCTACCTCACGCAGTGATTCGAATCCCCTCTCTCTCTCTCTCTCTCTCTCTCTCTCCCTCTCTCTCTCTCTCTCTCAACCGAAGTCTCATCCACACGTGAATAAATTACCATATTAAGTAGCCATGTGCTCACTGTTTCGTGGAGTGAATACAGTAGCAATCAATTACCATACTAAGTAGTATGTGCGCTGTTGTCTATGTTATGTAGACTTAAAACTCTGAAGCGTTTTTTTTTATTGGTGAAATTTTTAGTGGGGCACTGCAGATCAACAGTGGGGCACGTGCCCCAGTGAAATATGTCTGGCGACGCACCTGGGTCCACCCCTTTGTCCACAACTGCATGAGCAAATAGTCAAACAGTTTAATAACGTTTCTCAAAGTGCAATTGCAAGAAATTTAGGGATTTCAACATCTATGGTTCATAATATCATCAAAAGGTTCAGACAACCTGGAGAAATCACTCGACGTAAGAGGCATGGTCGGAAACCAACATTGAATGACCGTGACCTTAGATCCCTCAGACGGCACTGTATCAAAAACCGACATCAATCTCTAAAGGATATCACCACATAGGCTCAGGAACACTTCAGAAAACCACTGTCACTAAATATAGTTTGTCGCTACATCTGTAAGTGCAAGTTAAAGCTCTACTATGCAAAGCGAAAGCCTTTTTTCAACAACATCCAGAAACGCCGCCGGCTTCTCTGGGCCCAAGATCATCTAAGATGGATTGATGCAAAGTGGAAAAGTGTTCTGTGGTCTGACGAGTCCACATTTCAAATTGTTTTTGGAAATATTCGACATCGTGTCATCCGGACCAAAGGGGAAGCGAACCATTCAGACTGTTATCGACGCAGAGTTAAAAAAAGATGGCATCTGGGATGGTATGGGGGTGCATCAGTGCCCAAGACATGGGTAACTTACACATCTGTGAAAGCACCATTAATGCTGAAAGGTACATACAGGTTTTGGAACAACATATGCTGCCATCTAAGCGCCGTCTTTTTCATGGACGCCCCTGCTTATTTCAGCAAGACAATGCCAAGCCACATTCAGCATTGGTTACAACATGCATGGCAAATTCTTGCATCCAGCATACCTTACAACAGTAGTAATAAAAGATGCAACCTATGCTTATAAGAGAAACTGTTTATTATATATCATCCAGACCTGTCATCCCTCAACAAGCGCAGTGAAATCATTTCAACATGCCCCCACTCTGTGCCCTATACAAACCATTGTATGTGAATGCTTCCATTAAAATCTGATGATTGAGGGAACCCTTCATGAAACAGTTCTGTAGAGATGAAGTAGTCTTGTGATTTTTCCCACACACACACATATACATATACATATACATATATATATATATATATATATATATATATATATATATATATATATATATATGAACATACATACATACATATATATCCACATACATTTCCATAAATATAAAAAAATACATACACATACATGAATACATACATATATACATTAATACACATTTACATATACACACACATATATATCCATACATATATATCCATACATATACACATAAAAACATACATATATATACACATAGATATATACGTATATATGTACACAGATTTATATACATATAGACACATATATACATAAATCTACAGATACATATAGTTATATACATATATGGATGTAAACATATAAACACATATCTATACATAAATATATACATATTTATACACATAGATACATACACATATTAACATACATACATACATATATATATATATATATATATATATATATATATATATATATATATATATTAAGTATATATATATATACATACATACATATATAAATGATAAATGGGTTGTACTTGTATAGCGCTTTTCTACCTTCAAGGTACTCAAAGCACTTTGACACTACTTCCACATTTACCCATTCACACACACATTCACATACTGATGGAGGGAGCTGCCATGCAAGGCGCCAACCAGCACCCATCAGGAGCAAGGGTGAAGTGTCTT